>NC_047052.1:16520546-16823577 GCF_011762595.2 Tursiops truncatus
GGCAGATCAATAGGAACAATCCTCATCCCTGCCTTTCTTCTTTATTGGCCTAGAAGACTAAGGCAAGGAGAAAGCAGGATGTAGAAGAGGCCACAGTACTACCTGGGGACAGATGGAGAATGAGGATACAGGTGTTGATGTGTGTAGAAGAAAGCCACTACGGACCAGCACTCAAGAACTTTTCTGTCTTGATTCCCTTCCCAGTATTTGGCGGGCAAAGGGTGTAAGAATAGAACACAAGATGCTTTTCTATGAACAGTAGCCATGCACAGCATTCGGTGAGATCCAGCTTACGGTAAGCAGAGCTGCCTTCATCTGGGAAAGGGAAGAGACATCGTGCCAGCCCGCGTGCCACTCCAAGAAGATGAACTTGGTAGACAGAAAATGCCAAAGATGCAGATGAGAGCAAGTAAAAGAGGGCAAAGATGTGATGCTCCATCTTAGGAAAACTTGGGATAGAATGAATTTGGAATGCCCGTGACCAAAGAGGGGCAACAATGATGCACACTGCTTTAAATAACAAAAAGGAGGCAAAGGGATTTATCCACCGTGTTGCTTGAACATGCTTAAAGCACCCTTTGCCCCCACCGTAGTTTGTCTGCTAATTCTCACACGTGGGTGCTTTTCTCTGAATCCTGCGCCTTCCTCTTCAGGGCACTACCCGAGCAGGTCTCCTACAAGTTGCTCTTACAATGACTCTTCCTCCTTCTGCAGACCAACCCCCTCCACCCCAAGAGGGAGGGCTCGTTTTCCATTTGTGTATTATTCTTGTGAATAAAATTATCCAATTAGGAAATCCATTTAAAGTCCTTAACAATAACAGGGAAAAACTAATGGAGTTGCTTTGGATTTTCTTTTTCAATAAATTAATGTTAGTGATGTTCTTTGGATTCTTAAGTGCTCATTTATATCATCAGGGTTATTGCACACATAAGAATTAGTTCTAAATTTCTATACTGATTTGTCTATACTGCAGGAAGTTCATCCTCCCAAAGAAACGATAGACGAGACTAATCAGAGGAAAACTTACTGGCAGACAGAATGAATTTGACTTCTACTACAAAAAAATCGACGAAGTCTAAAACCCTTTCTACTTTGTGTTTATATTATTTTTCTTCTTTTAATTATCAGAGACTTTAAATTAAAACCTCCCCTCTCCTCCCCCAGGAATCCTTTTATAACTACCTCGTGCATATTTACAGGTGTTGCATACAAAATAGCCAAAAGCAGGGGGGGAAATGTTCAGTTTTTACTCCTGCATTCAGACCTGCAACTAGCCGCCTGAGAATTTGCTTTGTTCCGTAATCAGTCTGGTTTGGTTTTGTTATTAAAGGGCGATAACGCTGAATGCCAGAGATGAAATTGCATTTTCTTGATCGTCAACGGTTGAAACCCTTGCCACCCTGCCGATCTGTAAAATTTTTTTTTTTTGGGTAATAATAAAAATGTTTTTAATTTCGCCTTTTTTTTTTTGCATACACAAAATAGTACTAAAGAAACATGAAAACCCTTGTTATCCCAGCCCAGTGTGTAACATCACAAATTAGTCATCTCTTTCCTGTATGCTGCATTCTCCTTTTTAAATAAAAGCAAACGTGGAGCAGAGTTAAATTTTGACAGTAAAGGCTTTGCAGTGATGGACCAAACAATCACGTGCACTGGAGCTCCAGCACTGACCACTTAAAATTCAAATTTCACACTAACGATAAGTGTAATCATGGCAATCAGCATCACCACCACCACATCACCACCATCACAATAAAAAGATGCATTCTGTGCACTGGTGACATCAATCAACTGTGTGGTGAAGATCAGAAGCAGCACTCCCCTCTTTTCTCTCACTCCTTCTGTCTTGCTGACTACCCCACTCCCCACCTCACTGCTCCCCCCCACCTCACCCCCGTTCTGAGAAGTGATCACATTTAATTCATTACATCATTATGTCATCTCCATACTAATCTCTGCCCTCACACCTCCGCCACTTTGACATGCAAATGAGCTAGAAAAAAAGCCACACATTAATATAAAAAAGTCACAGCAATCATGTCTGATTTCCTGCCTTCCAGTCCCACAACACTCCCTCCAATCCTCACCTCTCCCCCCATCTCTCTTTCCAGCACGCTGTGCTGGTGATCACAAGAAACAACAGCAATCTGTTGAAGATCAGACGCTAAGACAGGGAGGTGGGGAGAAGGATACAACACATACACGTGTCAGCAACGCGGCCCAGGCAGTCCTATTTGCATATTCACATGAGTTCCATTCTCAGATTGCTTAAGCAGGGAAGAAGTTAGGTAGCTTCCCCACCCACCTACCCTCCCAGATCCATAAAGAAACAGCTCTTGAGAAGGAGGGGGGAGAGAGAGGGAGAAAGAGGAAGAGAGAGGGAGGAAGAGGGAGGGAGAGAGAGAGGGAGAGAGAGAGAGAGATAGAGAGAAATATGAATGTAAAGGGAAAGAGACAGAATATGAGGAGAGAGAGAGGAAACGGAGAGAGACATACACAGAAAGAGACAGAGAGAGGGAAGGAAAGAAAAGAGAAGAAAAGAAAGGCTGTCCACATCTGCCTTACCTCAGCTAGCTTGCTTTCTGTTGCTCTTAAAAGGAATTCCCTGTGGTTCCTTTAGAATTTTTGAGAACCATCCTTCAGGGTTTTTACTTCTCTCTCTCTCTCTCTCTCTCTCTCTCTCTCTCTCTCTCTCTCTCTCTCTCCTCCTCCTCCTCCTCCTCCTCCTCTTTCTGTGTTGTGACTGGGTTTATAAAAAAAATAAATAAAAAGACAACTCCATGTTCAGCTAGCAGTCAAGAAGGCATCATGAAGTCCAGGGCTACAGGGGGAGGGAAGAGAGGAGGGGAGGGTCACAGCTTAATGCTTTACAAAGGAGAACCTGGAGTCCCTGTTTTTCAAACATCCCTCTCACATACAATGACTAGCCAAGACAAAAATATACATACTCTATGTATACACAGAGACATATGTACATTTTCACCAGCAACCCAGATGTCAGAAATGTTAAGATTGTGATGCAAACAAATGTAGGAAAATTATGAGTCATCGTGAAAACCCCATTGCGGATCCACTTTGCTGCTCTCTGAATGCAGAGGGGGCCAGGCAGCTAGGGGTTTTATTTGCTGAATCACATTTGTACCAATACCTAGGTAATAAGGGACTGGCTTGAGAAGGGGTTTCAGCAACTGCAATGAATTTCCAAGCTTTGATCAGTTTTCATCAGTACTTTTGTGGCAATGAAAATGTGTGAACATGTCCACAAATTTTCTTGCTTTCGTTTTCTTGCAACAACTAAGGAAAAAAAAGGAAAAGGAAAATAGCATTTAAATATATATACGTGTGTGTGTATGTATATATATACATATATATATATATGTAAGCTGATGTAACTAATAATAATAGATGCTTTTAAATATTCTTTATGAAGTGTAAAATTGGTATGAATTAAAAACATAGAATATTCGTGCAAAATGCACCTGATTTTCTAGTGGCCTACTGTATAATATTATCCTAATTGACTTTATTAGCTCCAGTGAAATGTTACTGTCCCTCCAAGGAACCTGCCTTCCAAGACAAGTGAACCGCTGCAGTACTGATGAACAGCAGCTGATTCAAAGACATTAAGTGCTAGTGTGTTAAGTGAAAGGAGTAAAAACCTTTTCTAAATACAACATACAGCGTCTAGTTTAATTCCATTTCTCAACCTGTTCATTTCAATTAGCAAAGACAAAAGGGCATCCAATATTGTAAGAAACTTTAATAGAAATATAATTCTAAAAACTGGCCAGAGGGATGCTTTTGCAAATTGGTTTTGAACATTAATCCTAAATTTAAATAGCATGAACGTTTCACTGTAAAAAGAAAAAAAATGATGCATGGTCAAGTTATGTCTCTTAAAATTTAGTCAACTGAGCATTCAGTAACTAATTGGGGCATTATAAAAAGCAGGATAATTATAAAAACAATGTAAAATATGTATTACAGCATATATACACACACACATCATAGGACAAGGACCCAAATGTGGGTCATTATCTAGATCATGATACGTACACATGAGAGAATACCATTGTATATGTACAACTGACTTTGCAGGGGAAGGAAGGAAGGAAAGAAGGGAGAGAGGCAGGGAGGGAGGAAGGAAAGGAGGGAGTTTAAAAGGTGTTAGCATTCACACTAATAAAGAATTTGGGGATCTTGTTGAGGATAGTTAAGGAAATGCCAAAATAAAAATTTTCTTTATTTGAAACAGAGCTCTTGGCAGACACATCAGAAAAAATTAATTTTTCTGTATCTCTCAGAGAAACTATGAAAAGAGAGATGTTTTATATTTGTGGCCTGAATCCTAAAAGGAGGGGAAAAAGGTAATTTTAAGAATCTGACCCTAATTCACAACTTACAGTTTCTACCCAAAATTGATGAAAAACATCTATGACAAGACTCATCAATGAGTTCCTGAAATAAATAGAAAAATAACCAAAACATGAGACCCAGGAACGTTATATTTCAATATTATCATATGAATTAAATGTAATCCTTGAAGCGACTAGTCCCTGGGGTCACATATTAGGGCTTCCCCCCCAGTCCCACCTCCTTTTTTTTTATTTAATAGAGGTCATCCAGGCTGAAAAGCAAAACCCAAATGAAAAGCATCTTCAGTGTGCTTATAACATGAGCTGCAAGGGGTCAGGCAGCATCTTGTATGGCCTCATAAAAAATACATAACCAGACAGACTAATAGTATTTCTTTGCATTCATTTTTGGGTGGAGGATGGGGGCTGGAGGATGGGGGCTAGGGAGGAGAAAGGGTTGATGTTGGTAGCTATGATAGAAAAGAAAAATCAAAGATGGCACAAAAATACATTTTTAAAAAGAGGATAATCTTTTTCTTTTGTGAAAATGTATTAAGTGCAACTCTAAAATGTGATTGATTTACAAAATATACTGACCTCCATTTTTTAAGACAGTAAAAGGTATATAAATGCATATCTATATTCCCTCACTTTTTTGGGGGGGGGTTGGTTACGTTAATTGGAAGCTTTGCTACGCTGGGCTCTTCTTCTGGTTAATGTTTTCAACACAGTAAATATTCATTTAAATACAGATTTATAAACTACATTTATTTCAGGTGATTTCTAAAATTGAAACAATGATGAGAAAAAAACCATTAACTGTGTTTTTGCCTTAACATAGAGAATGTATGCAGACATGTGACAAGAGGAGAAGAATGGGCAGCGAGGGAAAGAGAGATTGGGAAGGGAGAAGGAGAATCACACAGTTGGACAACAAATAAAAATAAACAGCTCTCAACGCTGGGGAGATGAGAGAGGCTTTAACGATATTTCTTCCCCTCCCCCTCACTTCTTTCCTCCCAAATATAGCTGGGGAAGATGGAGGCAGGGAGGTGACCCGGCGCTAACCAGCCTGTTACAACTAATAAGGTGTTCTCCTAAGGCACTCCACTGACATCAGGGCAGCGTGGAGATCACTCCCCTTGTTACTGCCCATCCTCAGCTTGAAATTTACTACTCCTTTGCATTATTAAAGAGACAGCTCTCATCCTCTGTGGGACAGAGAAGATTTGGTGAAGATAAATACTCTGCATTATTTTTATTTAAATGTTATGTCTGTACTCCGTAGTCCAGATATTAAAAACCTATGATTTTACAACCTAGTCATGTGCGTAATCTGCCATTGGTGTCTCTCACTGAGATAGTCAAAAGGCAAGAAAAGAAGCATAATCTTACAATTTATATTCCCCTCCCTCCCAAGCACCCCCCCCACACACACACACTTGCATCCTTCCCTACCTATTCTTCAAAGAATAGGAAATATTATTCTAAGGTGCCTAATTTTTATAGTAAGTTCAGCATGGCATTGTGAATCACAGTGGGGAGTCACCTATAAAGTTCAACGTAAATAACACTTTACTCCTAGCCCAATTTCCCACTTAGAACTTCATGACTCTTACTCGTGGCAAACAGGTAAAGTTACAGGACTTTACATAATATTTTTAAAAGATGTGCTTTAATGTTCCCATAAGAACACAGCTTGCTTGAAGAGCTTAATGTTATCAAGTCTTAAAGGGATGTGGAAGTCAGGCGATACCACCTGCCATCTAGTCCAGCTACCCCCATATGGAGTGCAGACATACTTGGCTCACAACATAACCCAAGAGCATAACTCTTTAATTAGGATTTTTACAAAAAAAGTCTTATAACAAATGGTTTTCTTCCAAGATATTGCTATGCCAAGGTCAGAAAATTTAGTTTTCCAAAATATAATCATTGTAACAATTGATCGTAGAGGATTAAACAATTGGCAAAACGGCACAGAGACTATTTTATTAACTGCAATCCTGAATGTCTTGAATGTTGGTACTGATAAATACAGTTTTTATTGGATAAGGTTTAAAAGTGGTCAGAATATTTCTCAAAAATCTGCCAGAGAGGTACCTTGTTAGGAATGTGCCCAGGTACAAGTGACTCCATGAAGAATGAATGCTGGCAGCAGCGATGAGTAGAAGAAATACTAAACAGTAGAGTAATTGCTGATCAATCAGTTAGTTAAGACCTCGTTTTCCTTATAATACTAAAATGTTGCTTGAAAAATATGAACCTCTAAATACAGAGACCCAGAGTATACTCCCATTTCATAAAGATACATACTTCGACCAGACTAAATTTCTAAATGCTTTCTTTTTATATATATAATTATTTTTATTTGTTTATTTTTGCCTGCGTTGGGTCTTCATTGCTGTGCACAAGCTTTCTCTAGTTGCGGTGAGCAGGGGCTACTCTTCGTCGCGGTGCGCAAGCTTCTCATTGCGGTGGCTTCTCTTGTTGCAGAGCACGGGCTCTACGTACGCGGGCTCAGTAGTTGTGGCGCACGGGCTTAGTTGCTCTGTGGCATGTGGGATCTTCAGGGACCAAGGCTCGAACCTGTGTCCCCAGCATTGGCAGGCAGGTTCTTAACCACTGTGCCACTAGGGAAGTCCCTCTAAATGCTTTCTCATCTTCTGCATCCTCTCATATGTTAGCCCTTCATCTTCACCATAGGCTAGACACTAAACATATTACCTTACAAACAGAAAACCTTCCACTAATGGTAATAATAGATTGGTTTAAAATAACCTCCAACAAAATGACAGTATAGTCTTAAACTGGGTGATAATATAATATGGTAAATTTAACAGTGGAGAGGAGGAACTGCAAATCAAGAAATATATGCTGAATGATTGAGCAATCAACAATCAGTCAGTTGAAGACAACCAAGAATCCTTTTATTATAATCTGTAGGAAAAACAATCATGACCAAATCAATTTTACAAATGGACACATACCTTGAATGGGATTCTACTGGACGGACCCATAGAGATCACATGCTACAACAGACTCCACTTAATCTTCAGTCTGAATTTGTAGCAATGATATAAACAAATTATTCCATATTGTTTTGGGGAAATTTTGTTTGTGCTGAAAATCTACTGCACTAAAGTACCCTCCAATTTTTTTGTCTTTATAAATTCATTCAGCCAATGACTGAATGAATGCTTCATTAATGAATCAGTAAATGATTCATTAGTTCAGATTCAGTACCCTTTTTTGCAAAGTGATTTCTATGGAATAGGTATTTGCTGTGACTGGACTTACAAATAATTACCATTAGAATACTGGTATATCATAAAGGAAGACACATTAAGAATCAACATCCTCAAAAGAGACACCCAAGAAATAACTGGATGGGCTACCTCTCCTAAATAACAACTTGAGAACAAAAAGAACATAATACATGTTTTGGGGTAAATTAACTGGTGAGCCACCAGTTAAAAAGCAGAATGAGGCCAACTTCACTTGCTTTGTGAAGGGTACAGTACCATTATTTAATCACACACATTCAGGTGGCAAGATGCTAGGTGGTTCTGTCAAAACATATGAATGGTGCACTGAGAGTTAGGAGTCCTGTGTCCTAGCCCTGGTTCAGCCATTAGGCTACTGAGTGGACCTAGAAATAGCATTTCACTTCACTTGGTTCCAGTTTCCTTGTATGTAAAATGAGCAGCAGTGACCACAAGGCCTTTTTCAGTAACAACTGTTTTCATTCCTTCATGAAATAATCATTGAAATACCTTTTCCTTTTAAATTGGATGGATTGAGAGCCTCCAAGTATATGTGGAGTGAGCATGAGTTCAGTAGTGATGAGTATGCTCTGAACCTGGACCTTCAGACAACTACCACAGTCCTTGACCATGGCTCAGGCTTAAGTTACCTTCTTCTTATACAGCATATTAGTATATGTCTGGTACTTGAAAAGTGTTAAAATGAAATACACATACATACACACACAATCATAACTAATTTGATTTTTCACTGGACTTTTCAGTCAGCATGATTTCTTAGGGGGAGGGAAACTCTGAACCTCCCTGATCTCATCAATTAAAAGCACAAATACAAAAACTGTAAGACAGAAATTAATTTTTATAACATAAAATCTAAGAATTTCAAATATCAGATCATGAAAACAATTTTTGCCTCTTTTATGTTAATCTACATTTCAATTCCAAAACAAAATATGAAAACAATGTCATTTTCAATTTTTTATGACAATTCATTTTTTCCTTTCATAATTTTTTCTTTGTGAACTGAGAAAGTACTTACCACTCACTAAAGGAAAAAAGGCAAAATGTGCTTACATATGCCATCATTAATAATCGTGTCAAAATAAAATGTATAATATAATCCTTAACATTGCACTAATCTAAGATAAAATAGTTCTCACTCAAAATTACCTCTTCATAATATATCACACAAAAATGATGGACTGATTTTAAAAATTCCTAAAAGGGTTGAAAAGACTATAAATTACTATGAAAATGGTCCATGGGTCAAAAGAGGTTGGGAAATGCTGATCTCGGAGGTCTATTTCAGCTCTAAAATTCTTTATGTTAAATGAGACACCTCTGACTTTTCTAAAGTAGTAGAAAGTAAACTTGTAGAGATTGCTAAATCCCCCATCTCTCCCACTAGATATTTCCAAATTCACATGAATATAGCATAACAAGTCTAAAAACTTAAACATATGAAAACCTAGACATGGTAAAAATAAGTGCATTTAAAATGTGAACTTATCTACTCTATCTTTCCCCATTATCTATTTGCTGGGTTGGTAATTTACGTTATTCATTGTGCCATTTGAACTTAAAAATTTGTGAGACATCAGCCTGAATACACTGTTATGCCCTGGTAATAAACTGGATTTTAAACGTGCCTAGATTTCTAACCGAAATTTTCAGCAACATCATTCAACTCACTGAGACTACCCTTTCAAAGAATCAAGCCATTGAAAGGGGCAAGAAAAGAAACAAGATCTCAAGACATCCACAACTTTGAACTCATGGATCAGAAAGGGCGGGGTGGGGGGGGTGAGGCTGCTGCCTACTAGGGGGATATACTCAGGCCCACTTACTTCCTTACAGGAGAGTATGGATCTTAAGCAAAATTACATCATCTATCAAAGACTTAGGTTCCAGAAAGGACTGGATTATAACTGGCCCTGGATTTTAGTGATATGTATAAGGGGGTACCAACATTTTTCTGTAGAAAGCCACATAGTAAATATATTAGGTTTTGCAGGCCATATAGTCTCTGCCACAACTATTCAACTGCCATTGCAGTGAAAAAACAGTCATAGAAAATACGTAAAACAGTGAACATGGGTGTGTTCTAATAAAGCTTTATTTACAAACACAGGTGGTGGACAGGACTCAGCCTGCAGTCTGAGATCTGATCTACAATAACTTTTTAAATGATGCAATTGAAGGATGGAATAATGTGTGGAAATGTCTAAAAGAAGTGAAAGAATTGGAGAATCTTAACGACTGCAAATACATGAGATTTTAAACCCATTTGATTTGCACTTGGGGGATCTCTATTTAATATAGCAACAACAAGTATAAGCATAAGATTTACCCTTTCAAACTGCAATAAACTTACACTACTTCCTCACAACTAACCTCCTGATGAGGCAGATCAAGTAGTATTAGATAAGGAAATTAAGACTGAGACATCCTGACTTTTCAGAGATTGCTGAGTTAGTTAAGTGGCAGAGCCAGCACTGGCCTTCAGGTTTTCTGACACTTCTGATGGCTCCTTCAAATGAAATTACGTTTAACACACACACACACACACACACACACACACACACACACAGAGTTTGTTTTCAAGACAAATTAATGCCATAGAGTAAAAGTTTACTACCAGATTAAGGTGATTATGAAAAGCTTAGGAAACAACTAAAATTAGCAATAAAATAAGTATAAGGTATCAATTGACAAATTTAGTAGGGTTCAGCCACTGAAGTTTCTTGCACTGAACTAAATAATTTGAAATGTTACCCGGATTTATAAAATACCTTTTGTAACAAATACTTTCATGCTTTTCTTTGAAAAAAATCGGCTCTACATATGGTCAGGGTAGCAGATACATCCATTTAACAGGGAGACCTCCTTCTCTTTCAATTATCTTTATCCCTGTCCTTCAAAGCATTCATTCAAACAACATATTCATGGGCTACAGTGAAGTTTTACAAAATTGAAAAATCCAAACATGAAATTATTGTGCCATGTCTAACATGATATTCATGTGGAATTCTTTACACTAAATTGACAAAATTTCTCTCTTGTAGTGATAATTATCAACTGAGAGCCATATTCAAAGAATAAGATGCAGATTAAGTTATTTAATAAATTGAGCTTTTGGTGTATCATCATGAAAATGACAGTGTAGGAGATTAATGTGCTCCTTTAATAGTTAGCATCTAATGAGAAAAAAGCAAAGGCCAAGTTAATATATAATGATACCTTCTTGCCAAATGACTTCATGGGGCATTGCCGGAACAAAAGTTTCATGGAAAGTGGAATGGAGGAGAGTAGTGAGAAAACTGAATCATCACATGGCACACACTAATAGAAGCAAGCCAAATTCCAAAGAACCTTTGGAACACCACACACAGTCCCAGTATAATACTCCCATTTTAAATTAATAGTGAGGAGGCTTCCCTGGTGGCGCAGTGGTTAAGAATCCGCCTGCCAAGGCAGGGGACACGGGTTCGAGCCCTGGTCCGGGAAGATTCCACATGCCACGTAACAACTAAGCCCGTGCGCCACAACTACTGAGCCTGCACTCTAGAGCCTATGCTCAGCAACAAGAGAAGCCACCCCAATGAGAAGCCCGTGCACCGCAACGAAGAGTAGCCCCCCCACACTGCAACTAAAGAAAGCTCATGTGCAGCAACAAAGGCCCAATGCAGCCAAAAATAAACAAATAAATACATTTATTAAAAAATAAAAAATTAATTAATTAATAGTGAGGTTCCTACATTTATACATAAGAATGACTTAACAAGTCATTTTCAAGAAATGTTGAAGAGTGAAGAATTTTTCATTAAAGCACATTTAAAATTTTTTCAATATTGTATTTTGAGCAGCACTAACAAATGGACTGGCCCATCAAAATGATGGATAAGTAACTTTAAATGAATTCAGTACGTAAAAGAAAAAACTAACCATGATAATGACAATTATTAAAATGATAATCCCATCAGGCTCAAAATCCAAAGAATCAACTTAATAAGTAAAATATTAAAGAGAAAATATATTTTTCTATGATTAAATCCACCATCAGTCCTTTAGTTTTGCTAAAACATCACAAAAAACATTAATGTTAATTTAAACTTTAATGGTTTTTATAGTAAATTTATATAGTAATCTGTAAATTGAGTTTAGTTTTATAGCTGTATAAAAGCTATACACACAGGAAACTAATGTCTAATTTAATGTTTGTCCAAATTTAAACAAAATACCATACAAGATGGCTAAAAATAATTTCTGTCAATACTAGGAGTCCAAGAGAATACACTACTTTAACAAAAACCAGATTTGGTTCTTTAAAAGTTGGGGATGCACAGTCCCTTTCTATGAGGCAGCCTTTTCTTCTCTGACAAGAGTCAGAATGGAAGGAGGAGCCCTTCCAGACTAACTACAGGTCATCCTCAGCATGATTCTTGAACTCTCTTGGTACAGGTCTGATCAGCAGCCAAATATTCCCCTTCTGTCCCTTTGCCCCCAAGGAACCCATTTGCCTATTTTATGTGTTTCAGCACATCTAATGATAACATAGTTACTATCTTATGAGATTTTCTTACCACGACCACTTCTTGCAAGTATCTTGAAATACACTCCTATGCCCAATTTATTTATATCTTTTGTAATGAGGTCTTAAAAAAAATAAGGTGGAATTAGAAATTGCTCTGTAACTTAAAAGAAACTCAGTTCAATGCAATTCAATTCAATGTATACCAGCACTCATTGGTAAAAGACATTTTCAAAGCATTAAGGATAGAGAGCTAAATTAGGTAATGGTCTCTACACCAAAGTAGAGACAGTCTTACTGAGACCACATTTCATTCACTATTCAGTAGATGATGTATTTCAAGCCAACAAAGGGAAAACATTTCTTAATTTGGTAATTATTTTTAATTTAATTTAAATACACTGGCTTTTTTTTTTTAACATCTTAGCAATACTGATAATAGCAAGAGATCATGAGCACTTACTCTACTAGGCATTGCACTAAGCAACCTGCGTGTATTATCTCATCTAATCTTCAGAACAAGCTTATGAGGCAAGAATAATTGTTATCTCCATTTTAAAATGGACAACCTACAGCATTTATAGCTTGCAAAACACATCTAACAGAATTAGGTGGAAAGACAAAATTGCCACTTTTTAGGCCAAAAATAACTGAGTATTGGCAATTATCAATAAATGTGGTAGTTAATACGTAATGAAAAAATATTTTAAGAAGTTTTGGTCTAACATCCTCTATAGCATAAAATAACCAGGTCTCATTTTTCCCATTTCCATGTCACTACTTCATCTACCAATTTAACGTATTACTGGTGGATGCCTAATAAAGAGTCATCTTTTTGTGTTCAATTGAAGTATAGTTGATTTACAATGTTATGTTAGTTTCCATGTACAGCAGTAATTCAGTTTATTTATATATTATATATTAATATATAATATATATTTATTTTTCAGATTTTTTCCATTATAGGTATTACAAAATATTGACTATAGTTCCCTGTGCTATACAGTAGGTCCTTGTTGTTTATCTATTTTATACATAATATAGAAGGCCATCTCCTACACAGAATTCTGAGTAGACAGTAAAAAAGATGACTTTGTATCTTAATTAGGAAGTTTGCAAAAATCTTAATATCTTTACTTTTCTCAACACAATCAGGGAAGTTTTCCTATTTCTTATGTCACAGCTCCTCTTTTGGTCTGATTAAGTCCAGTTTTGTACTCTGTACCAAGTCTGTACATGTGAGATTTTTAATTGTAGAAAAATATAATAAAATGTCCATCAATACTACAAAAACAATAAAAGACATGAATGACACTGCGCTTTCAGGTAGGGCTTGGGCCCCCTCCTCTTATAGTACCTTTTGTAAACATAAAATTGCTTGCAAAGAACTCATATAAGCACAAGATAAACAATATAAAATGTGCTTTTTAAAATGTACACAGGCAACCTAGAAATCAACATCTGTAACTCGGAACACTTTAATGGTTTGATCAATTTTCAACTCTCTAAAATAGATTATTCTCAGAGCAGTTTACTAAAGGATTCTACGGAATTTTGGCAGGGCCACATTTAAACAACCCCAGACAAGTGAAAAACCATGGTTATGATTTCAAGACTTCCAGAAAGAGAAGTATATGATAACCATTGATATGCTGATGCAATTTTAACAATTATCAAATTACCCTATGTAGCCTAAATCCATCATGTTATACATCATCTTTATTTCCTGTCATTTCTTTTCTTAGTGAACCAGAATTAGTATTAAATAGGCGTGGGGTGGACCCTTAGTCTTCTGTTAATGCATATAGAGTTTCATTAACCTAAAATGTGAACAATCGTTTAGAGAGTAGATACTATAAACCCTATCAAAACAACGTACAAAATTCAATGCACTGAGTCATAATCACCTATTACAGTCATTGACCAAAATCTCAACAGAGAAACTCTACCAAGCATTTCTCAGGAAAGCAAGCGAGGGCTAGAATCTTTACATTTAAGGAAGTTTCATACATTCCTGGGTCTCAGGCCTGAGATTACATTCAAAAAAGCAAGTTCTGTTCCTACTCTAACACGACAGCAGATGGTATCACACAACAGTTTTACAAAAACAATGTCCTCAAATTGTTAAAAATCAAGAAATCGCGTGTAGATGAACTTACCCAAGTGAGCCTGCAGCCCAGGACTACAGTGGAAATATACTGATTCTGGTAAGAAAAGTTAATTCACTACTTCACTGCTCTCCTGTCAGGTAGTTTTCTTGGTTCTCCTAACATTCTATTGATTTCCACTGATTTAACTTGCTTAATTCTAAAGGTGTATCTTGAAATGGACACTTCACTGGTTTTCATTTTCATTGGTTTCTACAGAGTCTACTTAAAATGTGGCACAGAATTAAATAATTTAAAGACCAACTATAGGTAATCACACCTCCACTTCTAAAATTAAAAGCTCCTGTTAAGGGCTTCCCTGGTGGTGCAGTGGTTGACAGTCCTCCTGCCGATGCAGGGGACACGGGTTCGTGCCCCAGTCTGGGAAGATCCCACATGCCGCGGAGCGGCTGGGCCCATGAGCCATGGCCGCTGAGCCTGCGCGTCTGGAGCCTGTGCTCCGCAACGGGAGAGGCCACAGCAGTGAGAGGCCCGCGAACCGCAAAAAAAAAAAAAAAAAAAAAAAAAAGCTCTTGTTAAACACCTTTGAAAACAAAGTCCTTCATTTTCCTGGCCCATAATTCAGGTGACATCAAATATTAAACATTTTTGATAAAACATCAATATTTTTTGTTTTATATCAAAACTTGTATGCCCATAAAATATCACCTTCACATCTTCCCTCTGTTCTTTCTTTGCATGTGATATTGACAAAAATGAAACTGGAATCACTACATTTTTGGCCCACTGCACAGTGACTGCTACCAAAATTATGTAACCATCCTAAAGGCCATTTCCTCTAAGCACCACCATCTAATTTGTCAAGTCTCCTACAGGAACCAAGGCATGTGGAAAACAGATGGAGAAAAGCATAGCTGATTAGGAATTGAAAAGAGATTTATCAGAGAAAGAAACAGAAGTAGGATTGGAAGAGGGTAAAGTCCAAGAGACACAAGGTCTATTATAGCCACTGAATTTTGTATTTTCAAAAACTCGATTTTTGTATCAGGATGCAGAATGTTCTGTTCATAGGTTCTCAAGATGAGGGGGTCTTAACCTGTATGCATAAGCCTTAATAGGATCATTTCCTCTGAAATACTTTGCAAAACTTGAGTGTGTGTGTGTGTGTGTGTGTGTGTGTGTGTGTGTACGCACACACACATGCATAACTTTCATCAGAATCTCAAAGGAATCCTTGACCCCAACTAAGTTATGAACCACTGCTCTAGAAGGTAAAGCTACTGAATATCCATCTCTCTCTAGCATAGCGGGAAAAAAAACCCAGTTACTTCCATGAGTGCTTTCTCCTGCAACTTTCTTTATGGGTCAGAGGACTTATTTGAATTACAGGTTACCAGCTACAAGGTAGGCACTCATAGTCACATTCACTAGGATGAAAACTTCCCCTCAACTACCCACACTGAACACAACATGTAAACAGATACATTCAGGGGCATTTTGATAAATAGCGTACTCTATAGGTATGGGGCAGGGCATCTTACAGTCAAGAAAAAGCTACCTCAAACTTCCAATACAAAAGGAAGAATGTTAGGAGAGAAGAAAGAATGAATGCCATATTTAAGGAACAAGATAATACTGAAAAGACTGGACATTAGTGTCTTTTATAATGCTCCAAAGTAATCCCAATACTTCTGTCACTATCAGTTAATCAAAGACATTGGGGATGAGTAACGAGTATAAACTACTTATACTAAGGTTGGGAATTTCTTGTGACTGACTGACACTCCATCATCTCTCTCTGGAAATACTGATATTGGGCCAGGCACAACAGATAAGGTATAAATTAACTTGTGTTATAGCCTCTGTTTTTTTCTGTATCTTCTCTGACCATAAAGAGAACTTTGCTCACTGGATCTGTCAGCTAAACAAACATCCATCATCAACAATTAACATGTATACACACACACACGCATATGCACATGTACACATACACATCTACATAAAGATAAAATAAATTCAAAGGTTTTGAAAATCTGGTACATATAGGAACTGGTACATTTCTACCAAACCAATTTTGTTATAGTTTTAGGAACTGGTACATTTCTACCAAACCAATTTTGGAACTGGTACATTTCTACCAAACCAATTTTGTTATAGTTTTCAGTTCAATGGTGAGCCCTCAAGCAATCCCATTCTCTTGTCTTGTTCTTTTACAAGCACTCAAGCTCTCTTAAGGAACTCACTTTCTATTATTTTACAGCATACCTTCCAAAGGAACCCCAGCAAACAGTAGGAAATGTGTATATCAAAGGTACAGACCTATCAGCTATTTTGCATGCCAAACTAAACTAGTTTTCAATACCATTGGAACCCTCTCAAAAGTATGTTCACATATTAAATGCCCAGACCTTTCAAGGTATTTGAACAAGAGATTAAGCCTTGTATTTCACACTCTCACCAATCTGAAATATTCATGTGGAGATAGGGTGGGTATGATGTCCAGGAGTTATCATCAGGAAATACCTGATGACATCATGAAAACTCGGCTAACCTTAAAGTAACTCCTACCAAGATTTACAAACCAAGAGGACTGAAGAGTCACCAATGCAGGAATACAGATGAAAACCAACATTCTTCTGGCCAGCAAAATGAATCTGTATTACACACGAAAATATTGTTCAAACTCGAAAAATCATTTGATTCTGATTTTTCACATTTGATTTTTACCTGATTAGAAACCCCCCTAAGCTAAATTTTGGATACAGGTTGACTAGAATCAAAACACAAAAGGCAGGGCTGAGTGTAACAATCTATTTTCATCAAACAAAAAAATTTTGCCTAGGATCTGCTTTCCTTTAACTCTGATAATAAATTGTAATTCTAACCTTTATACTTTATTATTTCTATGTCATATCATAGCTTATTGGAGAGAATCTAGTAACAGCAAAGAGACAGTATCTTTTTTAAAGTCTGTGAATTTTCAAATATTGATCGTTTCTCTACTTTATATAGTCAACTATTGGTAGGATTCCTCTGAAATTTCATTTTTTGTAAGAAATTTGGTTTCAAATTATATTTCAAATTGGCTTGGATTTTTCTATCATTATTATAATCCATAAGATTTATTTACTTATTCGCTTATAAAGCTTCATAAGCATCCCGAGAAACCCTTAATGACTTCAGCAGACACCATTTTTATTTATTAGCAGAAACCAAAGCCACTTTTTTGTACTTCTGGAAACTTCTAACAGTTCTTTCCTTTTTTATTATCAGTAGCTTCAGTTGCTTCCTACATTTAGAGGAAAAAATCTTGCTGTTCTACTTTAAAAACTCAAATATAAATATTTCAGTGGTTTAAAATCAACTCACTGATGCAATATAAAAACTATAAATGTCACATCTAGTGTCACAAGTGGAGCTATCCAAGGAAACATGACAGGATTCCTCCAAAGTTGTTACTGGAATTAAAAAGTGGCTTGAGGGACTTCCCTGGTGGCACAGTGGTGAAGAATCCGCCTGCCAGTGCAGGGGACATGGGTTCGAGTCTTGGTCCAGGAAGATCCCACATGCTGTGGAGCAACTAAGCCCGTGCGCCAAAACTACTGCGCCTGCACTCTAGAGCCTGTGAGCCAGAACTACTGAGCCCTCGTGCCACAACTATTGAAGCCCACGCGCCTAGAGCCCGTGCTCCGCAACAAGAGAAGCCACCGCAGTGAAGAGTAGCCCCCACTCGCCACAACTAGAGAAAGCCCGCGCTCAGCAATGAAGACCCAACACCCCCAAAAATAAATAAGTAAAATAAATAAATTTATTTTTAAAAAACTGGCTTGATTTTGTTCTGCCTTCATCATCATCAGTCTTTAGGAAGCTATGTTGCAGAGTGACTTTTTTTTTAAACAGCAAGCAGTAGCATTCATGCTAAGGAATAAACCATCTTGGAATAAGAAACCCTTCATATGCCACTTTGCACGTAGAAGACAAGCCCAACTGGAAGATAAAAACAACAAGTAAAAAAAGCACTGAACTGCTGTTCATGCACAAACACAGAAATTAGGAGGTGGGGAGGTAGGGAGAAGGAGAGAAGAAATAGAATGGAGAAAGAAAAAGAAGTGATTGCTTAACATGGCAAAAGGCTGAAGCCTTCAGAGAAAAGTAGTCAGAAATTTCTGGTGATGAGAGGCCAAAAAACTTCCCTGAATAAATCCACGTAATATTTTTAAGTTGCTTATATCACTGCAAAGCAAAATTCTTCCTTTGCTTCCAAACCTTTAACAAAGTCAGTTGCTCAAATACATCTTATGTGAGTGGTTTGGGGGAAACTGGAGGCAACGGCTAACTTCCAGTATCTAGATTGCTGTGGAATGCAGAGATTTCCAGGGGAAAAAACGCTGGATAGTGTGTGGTTAATGTGGGGACTAGGAAGTCACTGGAAGCAAGCACTTAAGAGTCAGGAGGGGCCATGAAAAAAAAAAAATTAACTGCATTTTTGGTAAGAGATTGGGTTTCCTGCAGGACATGCTGTCTAACCACTAACTTAAATCTCAAAGGACAGACTAATGTCAGCTGACATCTGGGTAACCCTTACAGTCTTTGTGTGGTTAAACTTCTCCTCTCATAGGCTTCTGTGAATCAACGACTTCTCCGCCAAGTCAAAGGAACCCTGTGTGACCTAATTTCAGGAGGTCAATTTTGAATGGTCTCCTGTCACACATGTACATTTCTTCCTTTTTCCAGATTTTTATAGTTTTTAATTTCCTATCTGACACGGTGGAAAAGGGGGAAAATCCTGATTTGTATTCTGTTTGGTAATAGAAATGACTCATGAGAATGTCCTTGAGCTGAGAAATCCCAGTTGCCATGACTTTGGCTTTTACTCAACTGAGGAAAGCTCAGGTTGACCCCAAGCCCAGTCTGCTGCCCCAGCAGCTCCCAGGTTACAAAATCAAGGCAGTGAGGGGAGTGACAGCAATGTCCGAAGCCTGCCTTTGTAGCCCAGGTGTATACAGTGCTGGTGTACCACAAAACCCAGCATTTCTTTTTAATCAATCTCAAGATAGAATTGGACTCTGGCTTATAGCTGAAAAAGAGAAATAAATTGATCGCACTTTCTGTCCCATGTATCCCGGTACTTCTTGCTTATAATAATATGGAGATAAAGATTCATTGTGTGTGTAAAATTGGCTTTCCTACAAATTCTGTTGCTCTTAAAACAAAAATAAGATTCCCAGGGTAAAAAAAAAAAAAAATGTGCAAAAGAAAACAACCAAAGCAGGGAGGAAGTAATAGCGAAAAGAAAACAAATAGTAAAGGTCCATTAAAAAACAACACACATTACCTGGCTAGGTGTTTTTCCCCATGAACTATGAGTTTGATGGGTTTGAACTGTACTGTGACTCTCCCTTGGAATAAAACACAGAAGACAGACATAGTTGTCTGCTTGGGCTTCTCTCTAGGCAGCTTTCTTGGAAGCTCAGAATGTCAGACAGTCTGAAGTAGAAAATGGGAAGGTGTGTGGTGTGAGAAACAATCTTCAGAATGGCCAAATGGGCTGGCCATAATTGCACAAGTCCTGCATGGCAAAGAAGGTCTGCAAAAGATGCCAGACTATTGTGTAGCTGCTGGAAGATTCTTGTCTAGAAATGGAACAGTTAGTGTTTCAGGAGAAGTCTTGGATACATACCAAGGCAGAGAGAAAAGGTGACCAGTGGCCATTTGGCAACAAGGCAAACCGCTGGTTCCTAAAAAGCATTTTTAGAGCTCTGCCTATGGCTTTTACTTACTTATTTATTCACCTACCTACTTACCTGCCTACCTACCCATCCACCCTACAGACTTGAAAAGAATCTTAAGGGACTGCCAAAACGTTAACCAGTCTTCTCCACCTGTACCTGAAAAATAGCAATACCTAGGGAGCTCATCAGACTCTGAAACAAGGGAGAAAATGCCAAGGAGAATAAGTATAAGGGCTCCCTTATTTGTCAATGCAAACCTCAGAAGAAAGGAGACTTACTTGGGTCTTCAATAAGTTTGGTTTAAATTTATTATTTTCTGTAGCAACTGAACCAAATACTGCACTAATTGCATTCTCCATGGGTCAAGTGCCTACAAGTTAGTGGAGACATTTGAAAATGAACATGGTAACAAAGGAAATTCTGCAAGCCCTGTGTGTCAGTGAGTGGTTAACTGGACAAATGGCACCAGCTCCTGATTCTTTTACTTCTGGCTATCAAACTTTTCATCAGTTAAAGTCAATGAGTTTTCAATGTCCTAAAAGGCAGAAAGGAGATTATAAGGTTTGCATAGAAATGTTTCAAACAAATACATGTATTTAGCAACAGTTCTACCGTTCCTTAGGCAGAAATAGTATATTACAGTGCAGAATATCATTTTTATTAAGGCTGAGGAATTTGTTACAAGTTGTGCAAAATCCCCCATACCATATGTTTTCCCATGTGGACAAAATTTATTTGGAGTTTGTCCTATGAAATAAATTTAAATATCCGTAAATTGATGGTGAACTAAAAATAATAAACACTTATAAACACTTCTCTTTAAGCATTACTGATGGAAACATTAAAATCAAGGGATGTAATTCTCTAGATACAGTCACGAGGAGAGGAATTTTAGTACAAACACAATGAAACTCCTAGTTCAAGATTCACTTTCTAGCCCAGAGAAAAGATATTGGAGAGGAAGAGAGAGGAGAACATAACTTTTAAAAGCTAGGAATCTGACATCAAGTTGAATTTTACCACCTTTTTTTAAGGAGGCTCAGCCAGACAATAGGCAGTTTTCTCACTGCTATTTTCACTTTTTAATCTTTTGCAGCATAGCCCAACCAGGATGATTAACATTTACCCATCTGTCTGAATACAAAAGCCCTCAACTTTCTACAGATAGTTTTAATGTGCTATCAGTTAAACAAATTTTTCCTTTCACTGTGGTTTTTGGACTTCGAAATAAAACTGATTTACCTACATTGGGATTGGAGAAGATGGGAAGGTAGACTGGGCAGAGAGAATGTGAATTATTACTTTATCAGACCAGAGCTAAATGTCATCAGGTTACAACTCTATAGAACTGACACCCTCGGTAGCCATGCAACCAAAGGAAGCCAAGATTGACAACGTACAGGTTCAAACGCATTTTCCATGTATCAGCCACACAAAAAGAAGGGATAAAATATGGATACATGTGAACTACATATATAGAGACATCTTGCTGGTTGAGTAAGGATACGTGCTAAATAATTTATCCTAAAATATTTCCTTTTAAAAGCAAAAAAAAAAAAAGCAACCAGGTTTTACTGTCCCAGCGAGGGTATGACAGCAACAATTTACAATTTCCTTCCATCTCATTCTCTCATCCTCCCTCCCTCTGCCTCTCCACTCACCATCCATCCTCCATTTCCTGATAACTTCTCATCACGTTAGTTCATGCCTAATAAAATGGTGGTGTGTGGAGGCATTTTTTAAAAAGATAAAAAACGGAAAAGTGAGACAATATGATTGGGAAGAGGACAGGAGAAAGAGAAAGATTGAGAGAGACAGAGAGAATGTCAACGCCCCAGTCTGGCATTTGCCTATTTAAATTCAATCCTGCAGCCCTGGCTGAGCTGAGCGATAGATGGGCTGCGTTTTGAATTTCTGATCAGACAACTGATAGGTTATGAGAGAGGACATAATCCCATTGAGAAAGCCTTTTCTTCCAAGCAGGGGCAAGTAATAGCTTACCCTTGAGAGACAGCTCCTTGCTCTATCCTTTAAATGTATATGTGTATGTATACGTGTATGCACTCACACTCGTGTCTGTGTGTGTGTACACATATATAAATTTTCTGTTTCTTTAAAAAAAAAAGTCAAAATAAGAATTTTATGATGCTAAATGTGTACTAATAATTGATGGTCACCTGCATCAGAAACAGAGACATGCCTGGGCAATCAGACACACTCGCCAAATAAACTGTATTTTTATCTTTTTTTAAATCTAATTAGAATTCTCTACTTTGCCCGTCTCATCTTAGTACCTAAATTGGTGGCCTGAAAAGAAAATGAAAATATTGAGGACAAACAACATGGGTGTTTTGAGTACACTCTCTGATTTGCTTCCCTTTCAGTATTTTGTGTTAACCTGAAAAAAGAAATATCATGCATATACAATGGACAATGTAATTCATGTACAATATTCAAAGAAAGAAACCAAGTCTTAAATGTACTTTTTACACACATGTAAAACAATAGTTTAAATTGCTTTGTGTAGTAATTATAGATAGTTAATTACTCTAGCTCTAGTTAAGCAGTACACTAACCAAGAGGTTGGCAGGTTAATTGAAACTTGTGTAACAGTGACAAGCTACTGAGTATCCAAGTCAAGACTTTGCAACAGCATATGGGTACTGCATGGTAAAAAGTTAGAAACTGTAAATCTGATACCAGGGGTTGCTGGAGTCAAGTCTATTAGCCTCTGTGCACCACATACACCTACTAGAAAAAGACCTCCATGTCCAATTTACAAGCATAGGAAAAAGTCACTCAGAATTATACAAATGTAATAGACAGCATAGCAGGCAAGGGAGATGTTTATAAACAAAAGCAGGGAAAGCTTAAAATGTAAGCTTTTAGAGGAAGAAAGGCCATTGGATCTCATCCTTATCCCATTTTGAATGACATCAAATGAGATGAATAGCATCTTGTGCTCTTGATTTTCCTTCTTTCACCAAAAGGCATCCCAGTACCTAACAGAAATTTACTGCTAAGGAGGAGGAAGAAAAAGGGTTACAGGTCTATATTTTACATATTGTTCACCTTATGGTTGGGACCCACTGCAGGGAAAATGTAGCATCTCATTTAACCTAGAGTCCTGTAAGCCAGGTTTTGTGTGTGTGTGTGTGTGTGTGTGTGTGTGTGTGTGTGTGTGTGTGTGTGTGTGTGTGTGTGTGTGTGTGTGTTTAAAACAGCATTCCTTTCATGATTTAGGGAGATTTATTTTCTACTTGTAAATGTCCCAATTATTAATTACGACCTGCAAGATCAAAATTGGGAATGTCTATCAGTACCACCCTGCCTGTGAAATGCAGTGTTTTCACTTATGTCACACGTACATGTCAGGGTAACTTCAGTTCTCTTCACTCTCTGAGCTGTAATAGATCCATTAAGTAAGTGTGGATTGGGGCAGGGCGGGGGGTTGGGGTGGGGTGCATAATCTAAGAGTGCAAATTATTTACCTGATTTAGATTCATTATAGTCAGGCATACTATCTGCATTTCACCATCTTCCTAAAATGGGGAACTTGCCCTGAAAGAATATTATGTAAATCTTTCTGTCACAGATTATTGCCTCTATACATGACTTCCACACCGTGCATCTGCTTTCTGTGCCAGCTTATTACATACACATACACAATTCCCTATTTTTAATCTCCAGTCCTTCCCATTCTCCTCCTTCCCCCCATACTCATTATGGGGAAAATTACCTCCAACAGGACACTACTGGTTTTTTTCCATTCAATTTACATAATTGCTGTTTTGTTACTTTATGTGGAAATTTTGTTCCCCAAAGGAAAGCATCGATGTTTAAATGGCAAAACGGAGTTCTACTCAGGGTTATAAATGTAGGGTTGCTCCTAGCAATGCATTCTGGGACATTCTGAGCCCACCAATGTACAAGCCATTTTGTGGGGTTAGAGTCAGTGTTTTCCATGATGGCAACAACCCACAGTGAAATATATGCCGGCCAGGGATGCTAAGCTTCTGAGAATCATGAAAATAGCTGTTTTAGGACTGATGCCTCATGATTTTTCAGTATAACGTTATGCCAAATCTGTAATGAACCGACTTAGCTTTGATTAATAATGATAATTAACATCAACATTCCATACATGTAGAGGAATTTAAAAATTACTATTTTTTAAATGAGCAACTTTTAAGAGAAAGCAACTTTTGAAAGAAGTGAGCTTTGTAGTTTCCAGATGCACATTCCCTTTTCTGCAATTTCTATATTAGGTACTACAAGAGAAATATATTACATATGCGGAATAAATACACATGGACAATTGAAAGAAAACCCATAAAGGAAACACCCATGTAACCAACCAGATTAAGAAGCGGAACTTTGCCAACACCTTAGAAACCAGCCTTCCTCCCACCCTATCTCCCCCTATCTTGGACTTCACCATCATCCTTTCATTCTCACAATCCTATAAGAGGGTCCCACTCTGCTGAATTTTAATATCGTCATTTCCTATGTTTTTTTTTGCGGTACGCAGGCCTCTCACTGTTGTGGCCTCTCCCGTTGCAGAGCACAGGCTCTGGAAGCGCAGGCTCAGCGGCCATGGCTCACGGGCCCAGCTGCTCCGCAGCATGTGGGATCTTCCCGGACTGGGGCATGAACCCGTGTCCCCTGCATCAGCAGGCGGACTCTCAACCACTGCGCCACCAGGGAAGCCCCTCCTATGTTTTTATGATACAGTTTTTCTGTGTTTAAATCCCAACAAGATTTTAGTTTTGCCTGTTTTATTATTCTATTATGATTCAGAGCTTATTTCATTTGCTCAACATTGTAAGATTCACTGACTTTGTCATGTGCTGCCATGGTCCATTCATTTTCATTGCTATGTATTATTCCATTTTGTGAATATATCAGTCTTTATTGATCCATTTCCACTGATGGGCATGTCATTTATTGATCCATTTCTATTGATGGACATGTCATTTGTTTCTAGTTTGGGGTTAAACAATGCTACTGTGACCATTCTTGTTCATGTCTCCTGGTACTCATGAGCAAGACTTTCTCTAGAGTATGTATAACCAGGAATGGGATGCTGTGTCTTAGTATACAAGTGAGCTCAACTTTACTAAGTAAACCTAACTCTTTTCCAATATGGTTGTCCCAATTAACATTCCCATCAGTAAAGTTCCCAACAATCTTTGTCTGCCAACTTCTTAAAATGTTGCTAAGGTGTTGGGTATGCAATGATAACTCTTTCTGGTTTTAATTTGCAGTGACCTGATTACCAGCAGGGTTAAACATTTTTTCATATGCTTACTGGCCAATCGGGTTTGCTCTTTTGTGTAAAAGGTCGAGATTTCTCATCCACTTTTTCATTGGATTAGTCTCTTATTCATTTGCCAGAATTCTTTAAGTTTTGATTAATACTCTTTTGTCAGTTATATGTGTTTCAAGTATCTTTCCAATGAGATGATTTCTCATTTTCTTTATGGTGTCTTATGATAAATATAAGATTTTAATGTAGTTCTATTTATTATATTTATTCTTTATGGTTAGTGCTTTTGTGCCTTGTCTAAGAAATTTTCCCCTATTCTGGGGTCATGAAGATATTCTCCTAAATTATCTTCTAAAAGCTTTATTGCTTTGCCTGTTACATTGTTAGGTCTTTATTCCACCTGGAATTGATTTTGTATACTATGAAGTAGAGGTTAAATTTCATTTCTTTTTTCATATAAATAACCAATTGTCCCAACACCATTTACTGAAAATCTCTCCTTTCCTCACTGATCTATAAAACCACTTCTGTTATGTATCTAATGTATACATATGGGCTGTTTTATTTCTTGGTTTTCTATTCTTCCATTGGCCTTTTTATTTATACCTATACCATTACTACACTGTATCAATGTGGCCTAATAATATATCTTGCCATCTGGTAATAAGTCTTGACTATGATTTCCTTTAAAAGGCAACTTGGCAATACTTCATCCTTTGTACTTCTACATACATCTCTTTTTTTTAAGTTGGAATTTTGATTGAGATTGCATTAAATCTTTAGATCAATTTTTGGAGAATTGCTATCCTTAACGAACATGCTATATTTCTCCATTTATTTAGGCCCTTTTTAATATTGTTCAATTAATTTTCTAATTTTAAAGTTAGCAACAATAAGTGACTTTAGATTTACTCCTAGGTTCTTCGTATTTTTTAACACTCTTAGAAATGATGCATATTTTAAATTTTATTTTCTATTTGTTGTTAGTATATAGAAATATAGTTCATTTTTCCATACTGATTTTGTTTCCAGCCACTTTGTTAAATCCTTATTAAGTTTAATAATTTGTCATTTGAGTCTTCTGGATTTTCTGTATTCACAATTATATCATCTGTGAAGAAAGACAATTTTATTTCCTTCTCTACAATCCTGTACCTTTTATTTCTTTTTCCTGCCTTATCACACTGGCTAGAATGTCCGGTGCCATGTTGAATGGAAGTGATAAGTATGTTTATCTTTCTTCTGATCTCAAAAGGAAAGATTTTTATTGTTTATCTGTTAAGAATAATGTTTGTTGCAGGTTTTTTAGACATTAGCTATCAGATCAATAATGTTTCTTTCTATTCCTAGGTCGCTAAAAATTCTCACACTGGATATAATGAATTTTATGAAATTCTCTTTCTGTATCTAGTAAGATGATATCGTTTTTCTCCTTTAAGTAATAAAGTATAGTATTATCTACATTATTATGTAATATATAATGATTATACATTCATTGATTTTCTAATATGAAACTAACACTGCATTTCAGAAATAAGCCCAGGTCATAAAATAGTATCTTTTATACAAACCACTAGATTTGGTTTGCTAATATTAACTTTGCATCTCTGTTTCTTAGAGAGGTAGGCTATAATTTTCCTTTTCTCATACTATCCTTGAGTCTCACTATCAAGGTAGGTTATGCAAGCCTCATGAAATAAGTTAGACAATGTCTTAAACATTTTATCATTGTAATTAAGCAATTAATTCAAACCACCTTCCTCATCAGCTTCTTCCTGCCTGATCAGTCAAGTTTCAGGCACAAGACAGAAAATACACCAGTTAATGCAACCAAGGAATTTTAATAAAGAGAATTGTTCACTGGATATAAAGAATTCTGACCAGTGAACTGAAAAGACAAAAGGAACCCTAAGGTATCAAATAAGTACCAACCTCTTCAAAGAAAGGATGAATAAAGGGAAGAGGTTGGAATTATTAAAACTAAGGGGTTTGGTAAAAGGGCCAAACCCAGGTCTCTTAAGATGGGGTGCTGGGTGGCTAGTGCTGGTGTATTTGAGCAGGGCCTGATGAAACTGGTTCTTAAGATGCTAGGAAAACTGCTAATGAGATTTAACTGCTACTAGAGGAAATAACTTCCATGGACAGAGTGACAAAATGATGCTGGAATCATGCCCATAGGAAAAAAGCCGACAGAAAGTTCATAAGAAGCAGACCAAAAGAGTCTATCATATCTTCCTCTCCAACCTTTCACTATTCTCCTAGTGGTCTCTATTGGTAGAGCTCAAAGGGAACCTGCAGGCAAGGCCAAAATAGAATTCGCAGGGCTCCAGTCCCCAGAATCACAAAGTAGCATATAGGAGTTTGGGTTTGTAGCTGAAAGATAATAGTCTAATAAATAATATTAAAATGACAAATCACAGCAGGTGATGCTTGCCAGAGAAGACAAAAATTTTCTTACCAGTGATGCAGGTCACCTCCATCACCTAGAAACTTATAGTCACATTGAACATCTGGATGAAGAATCCCATGTGTCATATGAGCTCATAGGATGTGTCATATGAGAGTTAAGATTCTCACCATCGCTCCATGGAGATTGTAAAATGGTCACAAATTACTCCCTTCCCATATCCATGCCCCTTTAAACATGACTTTGCAGCTTCTCCTGTCCAAGATAAAGACTATTTCTCCTCCCCTTAAATCTGGCCTTGAACATCATCTAAGCCAATGGATGTTTTAGCCAGGTGAATATTAACAAACATGATGCATTCAGAGACTCAAAAATTACTTTCCCTCTCTTGCTGCTGGGCACCAACACCACCACGTGCAACAGCATGGATTTAGTCTCCTGGCAAATGAGATAACACAGGGAAATAGGTCCCATTAGTCTCACTATTTCCAGCCATTCCATCTGAGCCCACAGACATGCAAAGCCATGCTAGACTGTCTAGCCCCAATCAAGCCGGCACAGACTACATGAATTGTCCAGTTAATTCACAAAATTTTAAGAAATTAATGTTTGTTGTTATAAGATACAACGTTGTAGGGTGGTTTCTCACGTACCAAAAGCTAACTGATACATACCACGGACAATCACATGCAATCACAATTCTCCACTCAGTGGTTACAAAGGAAGTCACATCAACAATCAAATCAAGTTCCTATTCTTACTCCACAGACCAACAGAGTATGTTATGTTTCCCTTTCAAAATCCCTCACTCCCAAGAACATCTAAGAGTATTAAAAAGGAGAGCTTCATGTGTGCTTGCAGACTATCTTTTCTAGTCACCATATAGCAGCTGACATGCTTTGTGAGGGCTGGCGTGCTTGCAAAGCCTCTTGGGTAAGTATCACTATTCTCACTATCCTTGGTGTTCATTGTGAAAAAGCTGATGCCTGGGTCAAGGAGACTGTCTCCAGATATTCCCAGAGTTGTTAGTTTGAGAATTCAAACTACAGCAATGGGTTCCAGGCAAATGCAGGGAGACTTCCCCTATCTCCAACTCTGTGCTCTAATTTTTCACCTAATCACTAATAAGTGCGGATCCCTGAAGACAAAAGATCTCAATCTCTCGTGAAAACATAACCTTCAACTTTGGTTAGCAGCTCTAAAACAAGAGAACACACACCTTCAAACAAACATACAACAGTTTTCGAGGACAGTGCTATCTCAGTGCACTTACAAAAGAAGTATCTCGCTAACAGAAATACTGTCTCTCACTATCAAACACTTAGAGGAAAACATAGGCAGAACACTCTGACATAAATCACAGCAAGATCCTTTTTGACCCACCTCCTAGAGAAATGGAAATAAAAACAAAAATAAACAAATGGGACCTAATGAAACTTAAAAGCTTTTGCACAGCAAAGGAAACTGTAAACAAGACCAAAAGACAACCCTCAGAATGGGAGAAAATATTTGCAAATAAAGCAACTGACAAAGGATTAATCTCCAAAATTTACAAGCAGCTCATGCAGCTCAATATCAAAAAACCAAACAACCCAATCCAAAAATGGGCAGAAGACCTAAATAGACATTTCTCCACAGAAGATATAGAGATGCTCAACATCATTAATCATTAGAGAAATGCAAATCAAAACTACAATGAGATATCATCTCACACCGGTCAGAATGGCAATCATCAAAAAATCTACAAACAATAAATGCTGGAGAGGGTGTGGAAAAAGGGAAACTTCTTGCACTGTTGGTGGAAATGTCAACTGATACAGCCACTATGGAGAACAGTATGGAGGTTCCTTAAAAACTAAAAATAGAACTACCATACGACCCAGCAATCCCACTACTGGGCATATACCCTGAGAAAACCATAATTCAAAAAGAGTCATGTACCAAAATGTTCATTGCAGCTCTATTTACAATAGCCAGGACATGGAAGCAACCTAAGTGTCCATCAAGAGATGAATGGATAAAGAAGATGTGGCACATATATACAACAGAATATTACTCAGCCATAAAAAGAAACGAAATTGAGCTATTTGTAGTGAGGTGGATGGACCTAGAGTCTGTCATACAGAGTGAAGTAAGTCAGAAAGAGAAAAACAAATACCGTATGCTAACACATATATATGGAATCTAAGGAAAAAAAAAAAAGGTCATGAAGAACCTAGGGGCAAGATGCGAATAAAGACACAGACCTACTAGAGAATGGACTTGAGGATATGGGGAGGGGGAAGGGTAAGCTGTGACAAAGTGAGAGAGTGGCATGGACATATATACACTACCAAACGTAAAATAGATAGCTAGTGGGAAGCAGCCGCATAGCACAGGGAGATCAGCTTGGTGCCTTGTGACCACCTAGAGAGGTGGGATAGGGAGGGTGGGAGGGAGGGAGACGCAAGAGGGAAGAGATATGGGAACATATGTATATGTATAACTGATTCACTTTGTTATAAAGCAGAAACTAACACACCATTGTAAAGCAATTATACTCCAATAAACATGTTAAAAAAAAAAAAAAAGAAAGAAATACTGTCTCTAAGATGTACTCTACCTACACCCTGGAATCAACATTAAGTTATCCAGTAGAACTTCCTAAACACCAGACCAGTGAGAATTTTTAATGGGCTGTGGGTATATTTTTAAAATAAACAAATAAGGACAAATGGTGAAATTTTGTAAAACACTTTCTTAAATTTAAAATCCTATCCATTTTTCTGATGTCATGCCTAATTTTTAAATAAGTTGCTATTTCTGTAGTGAAATAATTGTGATAAAATATTACCACTGTCCCATTTTAACATGCTTTCTTGGTAAAACTCAAAAGTTGGGCTCCATGTTCATCCCCCCAAACTTTTTTTCCAGGAACAGAAAATCAAAAAGTCTAGGGAATACAGAGTGATTTAATTTGTGGAGCCTCTGGACACACATATTTCTGTTTTCACTTGGCTTATTCAGGCAAATTTCCCAGGAAAAAAGAACAGCGTCCAAGTGTCCTTCTCTTGAAAGTCAAAAAACTGTGTTCCAAATTGAAATGACTAGGTTTTTTTTTTTTCTTTTCAGTCTGCACCATCCCCACAAAGGTATCAGGGATCTTGGGGACAAGTTTCAACCACAGTTCAGGTTCAAGATACCCCATGCTTTTCCTCATCTCCTGAAGGCTCGGCCAAAAGAAGATTTCAAGGAATGGTGGCTCAGCTCTGAGATAAAGAGATGGAAAGAATATTGCCTAATTCCTGTAACACAAAGCCCTAGCTCTGTTTCACCCATATTGGGTGCATTAGTCAAGGTCAAATCAGAAAATAGAACCACTCTAGGAATTTCAAGCAGAGAAATGTAATACAGGACTTGGTTAGAAAGGTATTAAAAGGACTTAGAGTATACAAAGGGGGTGGAATAACCCAAAGGCTAGTAACTAATTAGATAAAGCAGCTATCACTGGTAGGGCTGGTAGGTAGAGGTGGTTATATTATCAGAGCCCAATAGTGCAGAAGAGGATTAAATGGCAATGCCAGGGCTATGAGGGAGTATCTCATGACTAAAGCTGGCACTACTGAGGGGTTGCCGAGTACTGATGATGCAACCAAGGAAAAGGCTCCAGTGGGCATGTGATGGGACTGCCAAAAAATGCTTCATTCCATTGCTGCCTGTTGTTGCTAGAAGGTAGCTAGAATGTCAATGGAAGCTAGAAGTGAAAATAAAGTAGCTTCTCCCCATATCCTGCTTCCCAGTCCCTTCCCAGGGCCACTAATTAGTAGGACCTAATAAGAAGCCAGTTGACAAAGGAATTTGGGAGAGGTCACTTGCAAGGCCCCAGGTTCCCATCATATGTAACAATAAAACACAGAAGGGTGAGAATAATGGCTGAGAGCTAACCAGCAAATGACTGACCCAACTGCAATGTGTTTGTTTCTTCTTTAAACTTTTAACAAGTGAAACTTCCTGAGAGAGCAAAACAAATATGTTCTTACCAAAAAAAAAAAAGGCAAAAAAAAATAAGGAAGAAATATATGAGGTGATAGATGTGTTAATTATCTAGATGGGGGGAAATAGGTGTGAATACTTTCATGATGTATAAGTATCAAATCACTGTTATGTACACTTCAAATATCTTACAACTTTATATGTCAATTATACCTCAATAAAGCTAAAAAATATTTTTTTTTTAAAAATGGAGTATTATAGATTCACAGGAAGTTGCAAAGGTACTAGAGAGGTCCCAAGAAACCTTCACCCAGTTTCCCCCGTTGTTAATCTTACGTAATTTTAGTTCAATATCAAATGGAGGAATTTTACACTGGTGTGACGTTTGAGTATAGTTCTATGTCACTTTTATCACATGTCTCTTGAAATTGAATAGACTGATGCTTTCCACTCTGTTCCGTTTTTTAAAAAGTGTTTTACCTATTCTACTTCCTTTGCCTTTTCATATACATTTTAGAATATTCATCTTTATCAACAAAAATCTTGTTGGGGTTTCGATAGGAATTGCATTAAACCTACATCAAATTGGGGAGAACTGACATCTTTGTTAAGTCTTCAAATCCATGAACACAGTATGTATCTCGATTTATTTAGACTTCTGATTTCTTTCATCAGTATTGTGCAGGAGGGAGGACCTTTATTGATACTGTAGTCATTTGGACTTTTATCTCAGTGAAAATAAAAAGGAATATGTGTACACCATGTCACAAGATGTAAATAACTGAGTTTAGGTGAATTCATTAATTATATATACTGTATTTTCTCTCTTTATTCCCTTAACTCTATTACTAAGATGGTCTCATATTTATATAGTACTATTTTTTAAAATTATGAAACCATTTCACATCTCAGTCTCATTTCAGCTGACAGATCTGTGAAGTAGATGGGGGTGATAATTCCCAATTTGTAGCTGAGACTTGGTGAGGTTGCTGAGTTGCCTAAAGTCACTGGCCATAAGAAAAGGGATGAGAACTCAAACCCTTGTCTTCTGACATCAAGCTCAAAACATTTTCCATCCCACCTCATCAAAACCACTCTTGCTTATAATAGTGGCCAAGAGTTCCCACACCATCAATTGTAACAAGTTTGACAACAATCCCCTAAAGTTTTCTAAAACCTTCATAATCACTCTGGGAAGGGTTATGGTATCTTCCTTCTTTGGTTCCATTTTTTTTTTTTTAATTCAGTAAAAACCCATGATAGCTATGGGTTACATAGGCTATCCTAGATAGTCCAAAGTAATGGTTTCAAAATATTTTCCACAGAGCCCTAAGGTGCCTTGGGGTCTACCATTTGGATGGGATGTAGGGCTCAGGGCCTCTCTCTCCTACTCAACCACAAAGCCTCTGCTTAAATCTGTTTCATATATTGGCGCTCCTCACAGGGTTTGATTTTAAAAACTATGACTAAAACAACATAGAGTCTTCAGGGGCCTAACCAAGGTGGAGAGGTGTTCACTTAAGGGCAATTCTTTCTGGAATAGAATACATCAGAGTTTGTGTTTGCCTAGCTTTATAAAGGGGGCAATCATAAATAATAGGTAAAGTGGTCTACTCTTAGCTCTTCTGGTTTTCCCTGACAAGAAATCCCAAAAGTATATACCCCATCCAATAATTATTTATTGAGCACAAACTCTGGGATGGTTTCTGATAGGGTAGAGAGAAGCACATGTTAGAAATCATCCTGTCAGGAAGTTTGAAATCTAATGGGAAGACAGGGCAAGCATCCAAGAAGCAATAACACAGACAGTATAGGATGTGTGCTAATAAATATGTAAACAATGCACTATCAGATATCATATTGGACCGGGGAAAAATTTTTTAAGTAGTAACTATTATTTATTAAAAATCTACCCTGAGCCAGTTGTTCTACTACATACATTAACTCAAATGCTCCTAAGAACTTTGCAAAGTAGAAGTCACTATCCCCATTTTACAGATGTAGAAACTGAGATTCATACAGTTAAATAACTTGCTCAGAGTTGCTAGAACTCAAATTTAAACCCAGGTGCAAAAAAATCCAGGTGCATTAGATTCCTAAGACTGTGGCCCCATATGGCCTTCACAAAAAGAAAAAAAAAGTCATTGTAAGGATATGAGAGTGTCTCATGAATCTAAAGGTTGTAAGGCAGCTAGGTTTGGAAAGGAAATAGAATGAGGAAAAGGTATGCTGTCAGAAACCCTGGCAGTCCTTTCTTCTCATCGCTCACCTCAACTTCTCTCAGAATTCTTCTCTCCTTCTCTGCAGAATCACCTTCTCTTAGCCACAGTTCCCAAAATGGGTACAGATGACCATGCCACAGCTACTAAATTTGTGTTTCAAGTTCACCTACTTAAAGATGGAATGTCTGGCTTTCTTTGGGTTCCAATTCTCAGAAGACGAAAGTATGTTTGGGCCAGCAGCCACCCTCATCTAATCAACAATTAGTGAGGAGAAGGGTGTTGGTAGCATGAGGAACTACATGGTAGCACATGGAGAGAGCCACATGGAGACAGCGAAATACATCCTAGAATGTAGGTAATTGAGAGCTAAGCAAATAACACAAATTTCAGACAAAACCTCTCCCAGGCTCACTGAATTCAAGAATTGATGAGGTTCTTACAGTTAAAGTCAGGGATGTACCTGTTCCTGATCAGGACAGCAGAGAAAAACAAGAAACTTTGTTAAAAAAGAAAAGAAAATTTCATCAAATCTACCCCATCATTGCTCCTCTCTGAAAGACCCTAACTTCATGAATGTTTGAGTTCTACTATACTACTAATTTTGCCTGACATTAGAATTATACACACAGAAAGGCCATGAATGTGTCAATTACAAAGGAAGCTAAAAAACAAAAATTATGGGTTTAGCTTTGCTATACTTGGATTTATAGATGAAGAATACACAAACATAAGATCAAAAAATTTATTAACCCTTCCAACTTTTTCTTTCATTAATCAATGTAATCTAGTTAGTATATACCATATAGCTATAACATATCTCAACCTACTCATTTTCAGGATTAAATTTAAATCTTACAAAGCTCTCTCCAATTTCTCTGTTAAGAATTAATTGTTCGGGCTTCCCTGGGGGCGCAGTGGTTGAGAGTCCGCCTGCCGATGCAGGGGACACGGGTTCGTGCCCCAGTCCAGGAGGATCCCACGTGCCGCGGAGCGGGTGGGCCCGTGAGCCATGGCCGCTGAGCCTGTGCGTCCGGAGCCTGTGCTCCGCAACGGGAGGGGCTGCAGCAGTGAGAGGCCCGCGTACCGCAAAAAAAAAAAAAAAAAAAAAAAAAAAAGAATTAATTGTTCTACACACACACACACACACACACACACACACACACAAACTGCAGCAAAGATTATACTTCGTGGTGAAATACTGATGCCTTAAAGATCAGGACCAAGACAAGTATGTCCACTATCAACTCTTCTATTTATCATTATACTTTAGGTTCTAATCAGTACAGTAAGAAAATAAAATGAATTAAAATCTATTAGGATGGGAAAGGAAGAAACAATAACACCATTATTTGCAAGACATATGATGGTGTACGGGGAAATTCCAAAGTAATTCAGAGATAAAATAGTTAAACTAAAGATAAACTTTATGCATTTCTTTACACTAGCAATAATTAGTATTTAAAAGTAATAATTAAAAAGCAACCATATCACTTCTATATCTAGCATTATGGCTATCTAAAAGCCCTCACAGGAGTATCACACTTCAGAACAACTATACTCTGAATGGGGCACATTCTTAAGGTGTCATTGGTCTCACAAGTCTTAGGGACTCAAAGGATGGGATTTCACACTCTCTACCAAAAACCTTTAGCTGAGGTCAGAGCAACAGATAGTGAGGAGATACAATGCTACCCCAAAAGTAATGCCAGTTGAAGCACTCTTATCAAGATACTGAGACTTGGGCCATCAAGGAAAGAGGAAGTTGAGCCTGGGACTTCCATGCTAAACCAAGACCCCCAAGAATGCTGGCAGACTGGGGGCACCTCTTAGCTACAGAAAGAAGAACATATCTTCTGAAGAAGTATATCCACAAATTAGGTCTGAAGGAGTCCTAATGATTAAGATCAAGAAGTGGGGCTTACAAGAAAAGATCAGTAAGCACATTTAAAGGCAAGACACTATGAATAAGAGCCAAAAAATAACAAATTTGAGGGTCAGACTCTCAAGGAATCTAAATATTGGGACTTTCAGATACAGAATAGAGTGCATTTATGGAAAAGAATGTTTAAAGAAATTAGAGCACAGTTACAATGATCAGAAACCAACAAGAAGGTATCAAGAATTATCAGATAAATTTGAAAGGAAAATAAATGAAACTCTTGACATTAAAACACCATTGTTGGGCTTCCCTGGTGGCGCAGTGGTTGAGAGTCTGCCTGCCGATGCAGGGGACACGGGTTCGTGCCCCGGTCCGGGAAGATCCCACATGCGCGGAGCGGCTGCCCGTGAACCATGGCCGCTGAGCCTGCATGTCCGGAGCCTATTGGCTCTGCAACGGGAGAGGCCACAACAGTAAGAGGCCCGCGTACCTCTAAAAAACAAACAAACAAACAAACAAAAAACACCATTGTTGAAATAAAATACTTAATGAATGGGTCAAATAACAGAATCACTATGACTGAAGAGAGAATTTGTGAAATGGAAAACGCATATTAAGAAATCACCAAGAACTTAAAGACAAGATGATGGAGAATATAAAAGAGGTTTTAAGAGGTATAGAGGAGAGAATAATTGGGTCTAAAATATATCTAGGTAGAATACCAGTGAAAAAAAATAAAGAAAATGGAGAAAAGAAAACTTTAAAGACATAAAGGCTATGAATTTTCCAGAACTAATGAAAAGCATGATTCCAATGATCCAACACTGCAATATATCCCAAGCAAAATAAATGAAAAGATATCCATGCCTAGATACACTGTAGTGAAATTATAGGACAGCAAAAACAAAGAGAATATATTAAGAAAAATAAATGAGAAAGGATTAGGACTAGAAAAATTACAAAGGAACAATAATTAGAATTATCACAGATATCTCAATACTCACAGTCAATATAAGAAGACAGTAGAATAATGTTTCAAAGTAATGAGAAAATTTCAATCCAGAAATGTATGTTCAACAAAACTATCTTTCAAGAGTATTGGTTAAGTAAATATATTTATGAATCCACGAAAAATGAGAATCTTACTAATCATGAGGTCTACATCTAAGTAACTTCTAAATGTATGTTCTTCAAGGAAAAGGAAAATAATCCCCAAAAGGAGGTTTAAGATAGAGAAATAAATGTTAAGCAAATAAAAGGTAAACATGGATGTAAATCCAAACATACATTGTCTATATAAAACAATACCTATGATGATGAAGATGATGTCTAATTTATGGTATTTAGAAGAAAAGGGTAGAACTAAACTGTTGAACAATGACAGTACATAATCCTTCAGGGTTAAGATAAAAGTTCTGAGAACCTTGACTTGTTGGAGGGTAGATCAAGATATTATTTAACTAGAGAATTGAACACCAACTACTAAAGTGCAATCAACCAAAAAAAGAAATAAGAAGAAGGGAGGAAAGCAGCAAGGAAATAGCAAGACAAATAGAAAACAGAAAGATGATGATGGACATATGCCCAAAGACACCAACAATTACAAAAAAAAAAAAAGAAATGAAAAAACTGAATCCAGGATGTCAATAATTAATAATTAACAGATACAAAAAAAGGTATTTGAAAAACCTCAACCTCCAATGGCTTCTTGTCATGATGACTTGCCCCTTTCCCACTATAAGCAACTAAAAAACTGGATGCAATATATAAAAAAGCAAAAGAACGACAGGAAAAAACTCATGATCATCTCGATGCAGAAAGCATTTGGCAAAATGCAATATTCTTTTATGATAAAAACACTTAAGAAACTATGAATAAAAGGAAACTGCCTTTCAGACAAGAAAAATTGAGGTATACAATATTTCCATTATGTACGTATTTTTATATATATAGAAAACATGCTATACCCATGTTTATATATAATCTTATGTACTATAGCAATTATTATATTTGATATTATGTAACAGCAGCAATATAATTACTATTATTTATATTAATATATATTATGTTTATATATTTTATATGTATATATATTGTTAGAAATATGCTAAACCCTAATTTTGGCCCCCAGATTCAAACCCCTCCTCTCCACCCCACTCCCACCCCCTTTGTGTGGTCTGGCTGACCATGGACTGAACTCCCTAATGTTTGAAAAGAACATATTCTCTAAATCTGCAGATTACATCAAGAAGTTGTTGTCTGAGAACTTATCCAAAGAGACTCATACATCTCTTTTCCATAGATCCATCCCTCTATCCATCCATCTATTCAACCGTTAATTAATTTATTTATTAAGTGCAATATGTCACAGACCCTATTCTAAGCTCTGGGGTTGCCACAGTGAACAAGATAGACAGTGTTCCTGCTCTCATGGAAACAACATTTGGATGGTGATGAAATGCAAAAGAAAATATTGCCATCATATTAATGTTTTATTCAGTATGAAAGAAGTATTTCTAAACTTCTGAGTTTTTAAAAACAAATGAAATAGGTTCACAGATTTCTGTCTGTCATTAACTCATAAGACCACAGAATCCTGGAGCCAAAAGTCTCCTTGGAGACTATCAAATCTAACAGCATATTCTCACCTGAGTTTCAGATATGTTAAAAAGCTGCACTAGGCGTCCAAACTTGGTAAAATTACTATGAAATCCATTTATTTATATTATTAAATGTATATATTAAAAGTCATATACTGTAGGATTTAAAATCATAGTAACATTCCAAGAGAACATGTTTCTTTCTTGTTCCAGTCTCTCAAGGAAACCAATTATACTAACTTTGGGTTACGGGTTACTTCTATTCACAGCTAGCATCAAGCAAATTTAATGAATAAAATATAATTTTGGAAAAAAAAATCAGAAGTCAAAATTTGAAGGAAAAAGTTAACATAGAGGGCTCCTTCAAACTCTCAAATCATAAAAAGAAAAGATTGTTTTGTAAATTTTAAATATGGCTTTTAAGTAAACTGAACTGTTTTACCCTCATTTGAGCTGCTATTTTAATAGGAGACTACTGGCCATTACACATACTTATCTTCTTCCTTTAGAGGATCAACCTTTAATGGGGAGAAAAACAGACTTGGAAGAAAAACTATAAATAAGATTTCCTGTGTTACAAATGCAAGTTCAGGTTCTGGAGATAAGATTCATTCAAAATACTGGATGGTATTTTGAAACCATAATAAAAATCTGTATTTTTCACTCTCTAACCCAAGTTATTCCCAGTACCCGTCTATTCATTACTTAATACATACTCCTTCTTTCCACCTAAGGCAAGATTACTTAACTGGAACAACAGAAGAAAACTAAAGCTCCCACTACAAGTTTTGCTCCACCATTACTTTTATTTATTAATCACAAAAATGTACAGATCACAGTATTACTTTTTTAAGTACTCCATTAACCAGAATCTTTTCACATCATAGGAAACATAGCAAATATTTAAATAACAATAATAATCCTCCAATCTTCAAAATGGCAGATTTTTAAATCAGTTTGGAGAAAATGGCAACAATTATGTTCTCAAGGAATAGTGAGATATCCTACTTTTCTGTGATTTCTGAAAATATTTATTCCCCTGGTTGGGTAGTACTCAACCTTTTCCATTTTTCTTGGGAAGAATCCATTATATAAGAAGCTATTTATCTTTCCCCTGGAGGCGTCCTCCCAAGAAATAAAGAAAACATCTAGAAATGCTTTGAAATGATGGTAGAGCACATGTCAAACAGAAAAAAAAAAAAAAAAAGATTCTAAGAATATTAGTCTGACCCCGAAAGAGAGAAGCACTTGTAATCAATTTTCTTTTCATTAATACAGTAAATGCTTTCTACACTTTGTGTGCCTAAAGAGAACCATTCTAAGATAAAGGATGTCTCCCCAACCTTTTATACTGAACTAGTGGTTTCCCAAATTTAATATGCATGAAGAGTGCACGTGAGCCCTCTTAAAGCCAAGAACCAAACCCTGTCTGTGTGATAAATCTCACCACTATTCCACTACTAGACAGGGGATTAAAACTAATCTAACAATCCCCAAACCAAGCACCAAGTGGATTAAAATGCAAAATGCATGGCAGCAGGAAGATTCTTAATGCTAAATAACAAACATTTCAATCACAGAAATCATTTTTATCTTCTTGTTTATGCTAAGTAGATACTATTAGACTTAATACCTTTATTCACACAAGTAGAGGAAAGAAACAGTTTTATAAAGACCTAAATACTTGACTGCCTTGGTATAGCTGGCCAAAAACCACCAAACACAAACAAAAATGAGCTTAATAAAAGGACTACACTGTGATCTTCAGATTGTTTATTCCTTTAAGGTCAACTTAGTGATTCTTGATTTTTGCAATTTTCCTTTAAGCCAAAACAGTCCAAGCTATAAGGGTTGAATCAAGAAGGGCAAAAGAGTTTCCAGGGATTCTAAAACTGGAGCAGCCTCTTCCTTTGCCAAAATTATCATCACAGCACACAATGGGAGAGCCCTTGTTAAAATGAACTTAGAAGATGCCCTCATGAGGCCTGAGCCCTTTAAAGCTGTAGCTGATAGCAAATATAGGTAAGTGACCATGTGCAGGCCCTTGTTAGCACTGTCTATCCAAGGAACATAATACACACACACACATCTGGCATTTCCTAACGGCCGTGGAACACATTATATGCAAAACCCTTCACTTAGCTCCAACTGCAATCCACATATTGCTGGAAGGAATCCATAAAGTTTTATCTGAAATACTGTTGTAGTTTTCATCTCTGTCATCCTCCTCAATTTTCCACTTCTGGGTCCTGTTATACCCTTTCTCAGACAGCTGCATTTCAACTTGAATCCCTCACTGGACCCTTCCCTACCCTCGCTCATCTATAAAATAAAGTATCCTTCAAGTCTCTCCTGCTGTACTATTCTATGTGATTACTACCAAGTCAGCTCCAGACATTCTTAAGCAAAATAACTGCTACAATTTTAACACTGAGACTGAGCTTGCTCTGGGACACTTACCTCATCCGCAGCATTTATTTCAAAACTCAAAATCTGGGTGAAAAAAAAAATGGACTATTATACCTAAGTGAGGTACAAAACGTGAGGTAAGAACATATGCTTGGACTAGCCTAGGCATTCACAACTGGTTTTCAATCCTCAAAGATAGGTGTTCATTTCATTTCCTCTCAACCAAGTCTTCTTGGTTCAGAAACGCCTACATATAACACAACATTAAGAGGAGTTAACAGTTATAACTGAAGGTTGTAAAATAGTAACAGGATGATTTCTACTTTCACACACTATGATGCATGTTTCTGCAGTGAAATTGCTAAGTCATCTCATGTTTGTAACAATGGTAAACAGAGTAGAATTTAATTAGCTATACCATGTGTGATTTCCTCAAAAAAAAAAAGGGTTTCTTATCTTTCTACATGTAAAAGGACAATCAAAAGATAAATTAGGTATGAGGAAATTCTTCAAGCCTAGCTGAATCAAAATGACGTGTTTTCATTTACGAAGACATTTTGGTAAAAACACCCCAATGTTTCTCATTTTTTTACAGCATGTCTATCTCATCAGTGAAGACCATCAAGAGCCAAAGTCCGACAGGCCTCCAGGAATCACCCCATCCCCTCTTATCAGATCAACTTCTAAACAAGCAGATGGTTTTTGCAGAAATCGTTCCCAAATCCAAATCAGCTAGCCAGTGTTGGTACACGATGAGATATTCATTGGTCTTCACTAAGTTGTCATAAAGCTAAATTTATTTAACATACAGGCAATGCTTTATTCAGAGAATATTTCCTTCCCACACTTTCAGTGTTCAAATGTCCTTTTTTTAAATGAAATGACAGTTATAATAAATGATACCTGGTTCTTCTGTTTTCTATTTGTTTGTTGGGGTTTTTTTTAATTTACAAACATCATTCTCGAAAAAAATTTTAATTGACAAAATTTTGAACGTTAATAATCCATGGCTGAATGGATACAAAAACAAGACCCGTATATATGCTGTCTACAAGAGACCCACTTCAGACCTAGGGACACATACAGACTGAAAGTGAGAGGATGGAAAAAGATATTACATGCAAATGGAAATCAAAAGAAAGCTGGAGTAGCAATTCTCATATCAGACAAAATAGACTTTAAAATGAAGACTATTACAAGAGACAAAGAAGGACACTACATAATGATCAAGGGATCAATCCAAGAAGAAGATATAACAATTGTAAATATTTCTGCACTCAACAGAGGAGCACCTCAATACATAAGGCAAATGCTGACAGCCATAAAAGGGGAAATCGACAGTAACACATTCATATTAGGGGACTTTAACACCCCACTTTCACCAATGGACAGATCATCCAAAATGAAAATAAATAAGGAAACACAAGCTTTAAATGATACATTAAACAAGATGGACTTAATTGATATTTACAGGACATTCCATCCAAAAACAGGAGAATACACTTTCTTCTCAAACACTCATGGAACACTCTCCAGGATAGATCATATCTTGGGTCACAAATCAAGCCTTGGTAAATTTAAGAAAATTGAAATCGTATCAAGTATCTCTTCCGACCACAACGCTACGAGACTAGATATCAATTACAAGAAAAAATATGTAAAAAATACAAACACATGGAAGTTAAACAACACACTACTTAATAACCAAGAGATCCCTGAAGAAATCAAAGAGGAAATAAAAACATACCTAGAAAAAAGTGAAAATGAAAACACGAGGACCCAAAACCTATGGAATGCAGCAAAAGCAGTTCTAAGAGGGAAGTTTATAGCAATACAATCCTACCTCAAGAAACAAGAAACATCTCCAATAAACAACCTAACCTTACACCTAAATCAATTAGAGAAAGAAGAACCAAAAAAAACCCAAAGTTAGCAGAAGGAAGAAATCATAAAGATCAGAAATAAATGAAAAAGAAATTAAGGAAACAATAGCAAAGATCAATAAAACTAAAAGCTGATTCTTTGAGAAGATAAACAAAATTGATAAACCACTAGCCAGACTCATCAAGAAAAAAGGGGGAAGACTCAAATCAATAGAATTAGAAATGAAAAAGGAGAAGTAACAACTGATACAGCAGAAATACAATGGATCATGAGAGATTACTACAAGAAACCATATGCCAATAAAATAAACAACCTGGAAGAAATGGACAAATTCTTAGAAAAACAAAACCTCCCAAGACTGAACCAGGAAGAAATAGAAAATATAAACAGACCAATCACAAGCACTGAAATTGAGACGGTATTTAAAATCTTCCAACAAACAAAAGCCCAGGACCAGATGGCTTCACAGGCGAATTCTAGCAAACATTTAGAGAAGAGTTAACACCTATCCTTCTCAAATTCTTCCAAAATACAGGAGGGGGAGGAACACTCCCAAACTCATTCTACGAGGCCACCATGACCCTGATAACAAAACCAGATAAAGATGTCACAAAGAAAGAAAAATACACACCAATATCACTGATGAACATAGATGCAAAAATCCTCAGCAAAAAAATAGCAAACAGAATCCAAGAGCACATTAAAAGGATAACACACGATGATCAACTGGGGTTTATCCCAGGAATGCAAGGATTCTTCAATATACGCAAATCAATCTATGTAATAAAACATATTAACAGACTGAAGGAGAAAAACCATATGATCATCTCAATAGATGGAGAAAAAGCTTTTGACAAAATTCGACACCCATTTATGATTAAAAACCCTCCAGAAAGTAGGCATAGAGGGAACTTACCTCAACATAATAAATGACATATATGACAAACCCACAGCCAACATCGTTCTCAACAGTGAAAAACTGAAACCATTTCCACTAAGATCAGGAACAAGACAAGGTTGTCCACTCTCATCACTATTATTCAACATAGTTTTGGAACTTTTAGCCACAGCAATCACAGAAGAAAAAGAAATAAAAGGAATCCAAATGGGAAAGAAGAAGTAAAACTGTCACTGTTTACAGATGACATGATACTATACATAGAGAATCCTAAAGATGCTACCAGAAAACTACTAGAGCTAATCAATGATTTTGGTAAAGTAGCAGGATACAAAATTAATGCACAGAAATCTCTTGCATTCCTACACACTAATGATGAAAAATCTGAAAGAGCAATTAAGGAAACACTCCCATTTACCACTGCAACAAAAAGAATAAAATACCTAGGAATAAACCTACCTAAGGAGACAAAACACCTGTATGCAGGAAACTATAAGAACTCATGAAAGAAATTAAAGATGATACAAACAGATGGAGAGATATACCATGTTCTTGGATTGGAAGAATCAACATCGTGAAAATGACTATACTACCCAAAGCAATCTACAGATTCAATGCAATCCCTAACAAGCCAGCAATAGCATTTTTCACAGAACTAGAACAAAAAATTTCACAATTTGTATGGAAACACAAAAGACCCTGAATAGCCAAAGCAATCTTCAGACAGAAAAATGGAGCTGAAGGAATCAGGCTTCCTGACTTCAGACTATATTACAAAGCTACAGTAATCAGCACAGTATGGTACTGGCACAAAAACAGAAATATAGATCAATGGAACAGGATAGAAAGCCCAGAGATAAACCCACACACATATGGTCATCTGATCTTTGATAAAGGAAGCAAGAATATACAGTGGAGAAAAGACAGCCTCTTCAATAAGTGGTGCTGGGAAAACTGGACAGCTACACGTAAAAGAATGAATTTAGAATACTCCCTAACACCATACACAAAAATAAACTCAAAACGGATTAAAGACCTAAATGTAAGGCCAGACACTATCAAACTCTTAGAGGGAAACACAGGCAGAACACTCTATGACATACATCACAGCAACATCCTTTGTGACCCACCTCCTAGAGAAATGGAAATAAAAACAAAAATAAGCAAATGGGACTTAATGAAACTTAAAAGATTTTGAACAGCAAAGAAAGCCATAAACAAGACGAAAAGACAACCCTCAGAATGGGAGAAAATATTTGCAAACGAAGCAACAGACAAAGGCTTAATCTCCAAAATATACAAGCAGCTCATGCAGCTCAATATCAAAAAAACAAACAACCCAATCCAAAAATGGGCAGAAGATCTAAATAGACATTTCTCCTAAGAAGATATATAAATTGCCAACACACACACGAAAGGATGCTCAACATCACTAATCAGTAGAGAAATGCAAATCAAAACTACAGTGAGGTGTCACCCCACACCAGTCAGAATGGTCATCATCAAAAAATCTACAAACAATAAATGCTGGAGAGGGTGTGGAGAAAAGGGAACCCTCTTGCACTGTTGGTGGGAATGTACATTGATACAGCTACTATGGAGAACAGTATGGAGGTTCCTTAAAAAATGAAAAATAAAACTACCATAAGACCCATCAATCCCACTACTGGGATATACCCTGAGAAAACCATAGTTCAAAAAGGGCCATGTAGCACAGTGTTCACTGCAGCTCTATTTTCAATAGCCATGACATGGAAGCAACCTAAGTGTCCATCCACAGATGAATGGATAAAGAAGATGTGGCACATATATACAATGGAATATTAGCCACAAAAAACAATGAAACTGAGTTATTTGTAGTGAGGTGGATGGACCTGGAGTCTGTCATACAGAGTGAAGTGAGTCAGAAAGAGAAAAACAAATATCATATGCTAACACATATATATGGAATCTAAAAGAAACCAAAAAAAAAATGGTTCTGAAGAACCTAGGAGCAGGATAGGAATAAAGACACACACATAGAGAATGGTCTTCAGGACACAGGGAGGGGGAAGGGTAAGCTGGGACAAAGTGAGAGAGTGGCATGGACTTATATATACTACCAAATGTAAAATAGATAGCTAGTGGGAAACAGCCACATTGCACAGGGAAATCAGCTCAGGGCTTTGTGACCACCTAGAGGGGTGAGATAGGGAGGATAGGAGGGAGATACAAGAGGGAGGAGATATGGTGATATATGTATATGTGTGTGTGTGTGTGTGTGTGTGTGTGTGTGTGTATGATTCACTTTGTTATAAGCAGAAACTAACACATCATTATAAAGCAAGTATACTCCAATAAAGATGTTAAAAAAATAAATAATCCATGATGTCCAAATTTCTGGGATTCCCTGGAATAATAAAACGTTCTAGAAACAAAGTTTCCATCTCTCTTTCCTTTCAAAGTACTAATTAACCTCACTGGTCTAGTAATCTGACAAACTGATGAGAATGAATTGTTGTGTTAATTTAGATTTAGCTAACTTGGATTCAATAACCAAAACCACCACCAAAGTATTCAGTTTTCTTGTCCAGACCGTGCCTGACTGATAGGTCAGCTCACTGAGGAGTAGGTTTTGTGATTAAGATAAGGACAACAGTAGGAAAAAGTATGGAATCCATGTGCCATAAATTCCCCCACATAGCAATCTTTAAAATATAGGCCTGTGGGCTTCTCTGGTGGCGCAGTGGTTAAGAATCCACCTGCCAAGGCAGGGCACACGGGTTCGAGCCCTGGTTCAGGAAGATCCCACATGCCACAGAGCAACTAAGCCCGTGCACCACAACTACTGAAGCCTGTGTGCCACAACTACTGAAGCCCGCGTGCCTAGAGCCCTCGCTGTGCAACAAGAGAAACCACCGCAGTGAGAAGCCTGCACACCACAACGAAGAGTAGCCCCCATTCGCCACAACTAGAGAAAGCCCGCACGCAGCAACGAAAGACCCAACACAGCCATAAACAAATAAAGTTCTGTTTAAAAAAAAATAAAAATAAAGTATAGGCCTGTCACTCCTATCAGCTTTCCCATCCTCTTTTTCCACCTTCCTAATTCTTGCTTTCAAACGCTGCAAGTTTGCTTACCCCCTTTTTTTTTATAACACCTTTATTGGAGTATAATTGCTTTACAATGTTCTGTTAGTTTCTGCTGTATAACAAAGTGAATCAGCTATATGTATACATATATCCCCATATACCCTCCCACTTGTGTCTCCCTCCTACCCTCCCTATCCCACCCCTCTAGGTGGTCACAAAGCACTAAGCTGATCTCCTTCTGCAATGCAACTGCTTCCCACTAGCTATCTATTTTACATTTGGTATTGTATATGTACATGCCACTCTCTCACTTCGTCCCAGCTTGCACTTCTCCCTCCTTGTGTCCTCAAGTCCATTCTCTAGATCTGCTTCTTTATTCCTGTCCTGCCCCTAGGTTCTTCAGAACCATTTTTTTTTAATATTCCATATATATGTGTTAGCATACAGTATTTGTTTTTCTCTTTCTGACTTACTTCACTCTGAATGACAGACTGTAGGCCCATCCACCTCACTACAAATAACTCAATTTCATTTCTTTTTATGGCTGAGTAATATTCCATTGTATGTATGTGCCACATCTTCTTTATCCATTCATCTGTGGATGGACACTTAGGTTGCTTCCATGTCCAGGCTAAATAGTGCTGCAATGAACACTGTGGTACATGACGCTTTTTTTTTTTTTTTTTTTTTTTTGCGGTACATGGGTCTCTCAGTGCTACGGCCCCTCCCGCTGTGGAGCACAGGCTCCGGATGCGCAGGCCCAGTGGCCACGGCTCATGGGCCCAGTCGCTCCACGGCATGTGGGATCCTCCCGGACCGGGGCACAAACCCGCGTCCCCTGCATCGGCAGGCGGACTCTCAACCACTGCGCCAGCAGGGAAGCCCAGATGACCCTTTTTGAATTGTGGTTTTCTCAGGGTATATGCCGAGTAGTGGGATTGATGGGTCTTATGGTAGTTCTAGTTTTCGTTTTTTAAGGAACCTCCATACTGTTCTCCATAGTTGCTGTATCAATTTACATTCCCACCAACAGTGCAAGAGGGTTCCCTTTTTTTCCACACCCTCTCCAGCATTTATTGTTTGTAGATTTTTTGATGATGGCCATTCTGACTGGTGTGGGGTGACACCTCACTGTAGTTTTGATTTGCATTTCTCTACTGATTAGTGATGTTGAGCATCCTTTCATGTGTTGGTTGGCAATCTGTATATCTTCTTTGGAGAAATGTCTATTTAGATCTTCTGCCCATTTTTGGATTGGGTTGTTTGGGTTTTTTTGATACTGTGCTGCATGAGCTGCTTGTACATTTTGGAGATTAATCCTTCGTCTGTTGCTTTGTTTGCAAATACTTTCATCCATTCTGAGAGTTGTCTTTTCGTCTTGTTTATGGTTTCCTTTGCTATGCAAAAGCTTTTAAGTTTCATTAGGTCCCATTTGTTTATTTTTTTTTAATTTCCATTTCTCTAGGAGGTGGGGCACAAAGGATCTTGCTGTGCTGTATGTCATAGAGTGTTCTGCCTGTGTTTTCTTCTAAGAGTCTTATAGTGTCTGGCCTTACATTTAGGTCTCTAATCCATTTTGAGCTAATTTTTGTGTATGGTGTTAGGGAGTATTCTAATTCCATTCTTTTACATGTATCTGTCCAGTTTTCCCAGCACTACTTATTGAAGAGGCTGTCTTTTCTCCATTGTATATTCTTACCTCTTTTATCAAAGATAAGGTGACCATAGGTGCGTGGGTTTATGTCTGGGCTTTCTATCCTGTTCCATCGATCTATATTTCTGTTTTTTTGCCAGTACCATACTGTGCTGATTACTATAGCTTTGTAGTGTAGTCTGAAGTCAGGGAGCCTGATTCCTCCAGCTCCATTTTTCTTCCTCAAGATTGCTTTGACTATTCGGGGTCTTTTGTCTTTCTGTATAAGTTGCGAGGTTTTTTGTTCTAGTTCTGTGGAAAATGCCATTGGTAATTTGATAGGGATTGCCCTGAATCTGTAGATTCCTTTGGGTAGTATAATTATTTTCACAATGTTGATTCTTCCAATCTAAGAACATGGTTTATCTCTCTATCTGTTTGTATCACCTTTAATTTCTTTCATCAGTGTCTTACAGTTTCCTGCATACAGGTGTTTTGTCTCCTTAGGTAAGTTTATTCCTAGGTATTTTATTCTTTTTGTTGCAGTGGTAAATGGGAGTGTTTCCTTAATTGCTCTTTCAGATTTTTCATCCTTAGTGTATAGGAATGCAAGAGATTTCTGTGCATTAATTTTGTATCCTGCTACTTTACCAAATTCACTGATTAGCTCTAGTAGTTTTCTGGTAGCATCTTTAGGATTCTGCTCACCTCCTTAATGTTTGAGTTATCCAGCTCCAAAAGGTCTGTAGAATTTCTCAGGTTCCTATTTGCCTGCTGTGAATTTTATTGAACATACACTGCTACTGACCCCATATATAATGGACCTAGAAAATATTCACTAGAAACTCAAATGTCCATTTCTCATCTTTATGTGACGGTGCGTGCGTGTGTGTGTGTGTGTGTGTGTGTGTGTGTGTGTGTGTGTTGAGAGAGAAAGAAAGAGAGAAAGAGAGAGATCTTATGATGCTCTTTATAAGAAAGTGCCATTAGTCACTTAGGGGACACATAGTATTTTATTTTCAGTATCCTCCGAAAAGCTGGGAAAGTTTAATCACCATTATTTTTAGGCACTGTCATTCTCTCTCGAGACACGGGTTTTAATATGGTACAATACCAAACGTTATAACCGTGTGGCAATTTTGCACCACTGTGTGGACATCCTTTATCATTGCCTAGTGCATCAAAGCATTCCAAGTGAGGAAAGTCAATGCCTGTAGGCATCCCTAGTTGAAATTCCAATTAGAAAGGAAAATGAAGGACTATTGTATAGTCTATTAAAATTTGGAAGACTCCAAATAATGCTGGGAGAAAGAATATCTGATGACCTTTGGATCCCTTGAGTATTCCACATGATACTCTACAATATCTCATAAGCCCTTGGGGAAGACAATTTTTATTATCATTGCAGGTGTAGGTGAAGATCATTGGAAGAAAAAGACATTACATGAAACTGGTCTTAGCAAATACTTGTTGGATTCCCATCCCCATGCCAAAAAATGACATCCCAGTATCAATTAGAATGATCAGAAAGGATCTCTGCAATATGTGGCTCTTTGACATGGTTTTTAATCAGATACATCCAGAATTCATCTCTCATGAATCAGAGAAATAAAAATGATCTCCAGCAATTGCAGAATTCATTCTCCTCCCTCTGAGGGGAGCTGAGTAGAGAGCTCAGAAATAAAACCACCTGCCCTTTTCTTTCAAATGCCCGAGAATGTGCCACAACTCTGCTTTGATCCTATGTTCCAATGTTTCACTGTTCTAACTTGCAGAAGAGACTTCTCCCTGCATGTGGATGTCTAACCTAAATCCTTCATGCTGCAATTTGCATCCATTCCTTTTGTTGAAAATTACTGTTTTTCTTACACCTGCTCTCCATTAAATGATATTACATACTTCTGGGTAATCATATTCTGTAAGGGAGAAAAGCATAAACTACTGCAGCTGAAGTCAGTAGCATATATTTCCACACAGATGTGTGAGTCATCAACAAATTGTGAAATCTTTGTGAATAGCAGCACATGGGAAAGATTGTCTTTTACAGCAGCAACTCTGCTCTGATAACATGTCATAAGGAAATAGACTACAGGAGTGTAGAAACAGAGTAACAGTGGACCTATGCATGCACACTGGTGCACACACCCACACACACCCCACACACACAATTTACTGGCTTTAGTTGGAATGAAACATGAATTATAAGCTAGCAATTGCCTTCTCTTCTAAGCACTACTGAGTTTTTGATGCTTGGATATAATTTCTTATGCTTCTGTGATCTCAGGCAGGCTATAGCTATGACTGCATTAAACCAGTTTAGCTACCTAATTCTACTAAAAACCACACCTGTCAATCTGGTTTTTTATGTGCTATGGCCACAACATCCATAAGTGCTATGCTTCCTACTTTAACTATTTTGAAACAATTTAGATACAGTCTTGATTAAAAGACTGTATTGTTTCACTTCCTGGGGATACGGGCAAGTAGCCTTATCCAGTAAACTGTTTCCTAACTCACCATGTGCCTAGATTAAACTCAAGTACGAATCTCAGACCAGCATCATCTGTATCGCCAGAGAACAGGTTAGAAATACAGGTTCTCAGGTCTCCTCCCCAGATTACTGAATCAAAATCTCCATTTATAACAAGACCCCTAGGCACTTCATAAATACATCCAAGTTTAAGAAGCAGTGATCTATTTAATCTCTCAGTGCCTCTATTTCTTCACCTAGAAAATGGATATTAACTGACACTTGCTACTTACTTGCTCCAGAGCAAAGGAGGATTAATGTCTTAGGGCTTTTTTCTCCCCAGAAATAGCCTCTACACAAACAGAACATTGGAGAGCAGTTTCATTTGTTGGCAAAGGCAATGACTGAACATTCTTTGAAAGAAGAACCAGTATTCTTTCCTAGATAATACATCTGTCCTTCATCCAAACTTCACTTCATGGCATAATGGTTCCAGAAACAGCACAGCAGTTCAACCAACTGCTTTTAGAGAAACAACTGAGGCTGATCCCAGTGAAAACAGTTTTCCTGCTCCCTGTCTTGGCTGTCAAACACAAACACTCTGTGGGTTAAATCAGCCCAGCTGGGTGTCTGCTGCTGAGCCATCTGCAGAACAACTTGCAGACCCTGAGCTTGACTCGGGCTAAGACAGCAGCAAGAGGGAAACAGGGAGAAGGGCCACAGCCTGCCCCCAGGGACCTCCCCATTCATGCCTTCCTTATCCAATTCCTTCCCTCAGAAGAGACAAGAATGGAAGAAACAGATGAGGTTTTCATGCAACAAGAATGCTCTCATGCTGTCAGGCAAAACCCTCGTGGATGACCAAAGGGCTCAACAGAGTATTCACATCACACCCCTGAGATGCCAGGACAGAGCCAGGAAGGGGCAGTCCCAATGGCCCCAAAGTTCAGAAATCAAGAGGACACTGAATTACTACCCCCCATGCATTATCCTGACCCCCTCGAGGTTTGTCCAGACACTGGACCAAAACCTTTCAGACTTAGGAAGGAAAAACAGACTCAGTCCTTGACCTGGTCTCCCAGTTGCCAGTTCACTCTTAACTAAAGCCCTGAGTTAGAGAGAGAGCACATTCTCTCTCTGCCAGGGAAACTGGAGAGGACTGGGTTTTTAGGGTGAAATTACCTGGGTAAAAAATGTCAAGAATATAAGACAAGTCCTACTGACTTCGGAACCAGATAAACAATATACCATGATTGCATCATTTTACTCTGCAGGTGGGTAATAAAGGCATCCCTAAAAACAGGTGAGGTAGGAAGAGATTCATATTGAATTCTGAGCATACACACACACAAAACATAACACACATGCACACCAGGCTTCAATAGCCCACAAACATCTCCCTCCAAATATCCTGGTTCAGCCCACAGAGCAGTCCTTAGCACACTGATCTGTGGAGCAAGGGTTGTCCTAGTGTTGGCCTCCCAGCCTGAACCCATGTCATTTATCCTCAGGATGGCGTTATCCATTACTCTTTCTTTTCCCTCCTTTTTTTTTTTTTTTTTTTTAACTTTTTGGCCACGCTGCACAGCACGCAGCATCTTAGTTCCCCGACCAGGGATCAAACCCACCCCCCACTGCAGTGAAAGCATGGAGTCTTAACCACTGGACAGCCAGGGAAGTCCCTCCCTCCTTCATTCTATCCTACGAGATCTCAAGATTTTAAAAGGGGCAACTTTGGGAAAATGGATTGCAACCATCAACAACAAAAACAACCACAAAAAGCTGAAGATCAAAGGAAAACACCCTCAGACAAACAGAACGACCTGAAGAATTTGAGGGAAAGGAACTATTTCTAGCACAATGTTTCTTTGTGTATTCTTCATCTCTCTCACTCTTTCCCCAAAAACAGGCCAGAAATCAAAATACAAAGGAAGAGAGAAGTGGATGTGAAAAATGCTAGTCAGTGCCTCTCCCACTAAACCATGGCTGCTTCCAAAAATGGAATAAACCAAGACTGGTATTGAACGCTCGGTACTGTTCCAGACACTCAATGGAAATTACACAGTTAAAATAAAGATCATAGTTGACACTACCATTTTTGCCTAAAGCGTACCCTAAAAATAGCTCTAGGGGAAGAACTGTCTTTTTAGGGTTCAAAGGTTATTGAAGTAAGTTTGAGTCCTATTTGTCTCCTGCAAGTTAGAATTTCCCATTTTTAAGTGCCATAAGATTCTTCCAATATAACATATGGGAACCTCCCTCTGCCTTCCTCTTGGTGTCAAACACTATCCCCAACCTCCAGCCTCCCGCCTCCTAGCCAAGGCAGTTCATCACATCTTTCAGACCTTCACGCTAGAATCTGCCATCCAACATTCATCAGGCCATCTTTCCTATACTCCCAACAACCTACGAGGTATGTTATGGAGATGGAAACAGAGGCTCAAAGAGATTAGTGGTGTACTTCCAGTGACAACAACAAAGGGAAGAGCAAGGATACATACATCCAGGTCTGGCTGGCTCCAAAGCCTGTGCTCCTTCCAGCTCACTGTGCTATCTCCTGAAAAGGACAAAAGGTTCTCCCCTCAACATCAGTGATAGACTTTTTCATTCACTCATTTTTTTTCTGAGTGCCTGCCTGTGCCAGCCTGATGCTGGGAAGCCTGCAGTATCCCACTCCGGTCTCCTGGAATTAACGCTTCCACCTTTGCTATCTCAAGGAAGCAGGAGAACATGGTGCTTACAAGCAAGTGCTTTGCTGGAGGGGGAAAAAAAACAACCGGGGTTTGAATCTCAAATCATCCACTACTAGCTGTAGGATCTTGTACTTTACCTCTTTGTACCTATTTCCATGCTCATAAACTTGGCATAATAATATTCTATTTCAGGGGGATAAGATACAAAAATATATATAATCTAAATATGATTAGATTCTAAACTTAGAATTTAAAACAGTGCCTGGCATAAAGAATAAACTTAATAAATAAAAACCATTCTCCTTCTCTTTGCCCTCCTCCTCCTCAAATTCAAAGACTGTGGCGGTAGAGATTTACTCAGGGAGCGAGAGAAAGCCCTCATCGCAGTTCAAGATACCACTCAAAGCATTACATGCAGGCCACCATCTATTTGGTTCATACGTTGATCTGTCCCACTCCACCTTTAGCTCTCACTGGACTTAAGACAAAAGGGATCTAATGCATTCCTGGCAGTTTTTCAAAGCATGGCAGAAGTGAGTCTGGTTTATAAGATTAATTCTCTTCTCTCCAGGCAGTGGGTCAAATCAGAACCTTCACTCAACCAACCCAGTGGATAATCTCCTTTTATTACTTTCAATCAAACTAAGTGTCTGCAATCTGTACAATGGCCACTAATTTAGTGGGAAAAAAACAATTTGTAGAGCATGATTATAAAAAGATGAGAAAGAATAGAAGGTCCAGACTGGATAAGCATCCTGTACGTTGCTCCCATCTCATTGCACAGAAAGCTTCTGTGACCCAAACTATGTGCATTTAGGACATACAGCGGTTCTGCTAAGCTAAAAATCAAAGAAAGAAATGAACATTGTGCACAGATCAGTTCCTTATTTAAATAAGTGAAACAGCCTATCAGTTAAATTCAGATCCTTTGTCACACTCACATGGAGTGATCCACTGCTCATACAACTTTAACATGAAAAGGTTTCATTGTGTGAAAATCAGAACCTTTTTTTAAAGATAATAAAATTCTAGTTACACAACTGGACAACATCACAAAGCTGTCTGGATTGTGGAAACCACTCTCTTCCTGTCATGGATAATAAGGCATGGGGTTTTGCTTGCTTTGATTAATTTCAGAATATTGCAGAGAACCTGAATAATCCCTAAGATAGCAAAGGAGAGAAGGAGAGGCGATAGGCAATGATAAAAGCGTAGTAATGGAACAGAGGCTGTGTTTCATCTGCTGTAGAAAACCCCGCAAACTAATTTCATTTTGGCAAGTACTAGCCACAATAAGGGTCAGCATACAAAAATGTCCTCTGGCTCTGGGGCTTAAGTTACATGCACCAACGCTGAGCAATGCAAAACAAAAACTGTAAGATGTCTCCATGACTGATCAAATATATAACATAGCCAGAAAGTGCACATTCCCCTTTTTTCGAATCACAGTAGCCATTATTTATACAAGTACTGAATATGGAAAAGGCTCTGACAAATTTACAGTGGTGTTTGGATGGATGAGGATGGCGGATGATGGATGAGGGAGACAGAGGATTCCCTTATTAAAGCATCAAATTCTTCCCTAAATATCAAATAGACAGTCTTAGCCACAACTGCACTGCTTCATACTCAAAATTACATAAACCAAACATGTTAAGTGTTTGCCTTTAATAGAAAAAGGCAGGATTTTCTCCTAATAAATATTGTTAATTTGCACTATGGCATTACACACCTTTCCTTTTCTGCATAATGTTGACTTCAACATATATGCCTATCAAACGAGAATAAATGTGACTATTCACAAATATAAATGAATGCCCCAAAAACTGAGTAGCAATCTCAAGCACATTATTCTGTTCTAAAATTTTAGTAAATAATTTCAGCAGATATAATCTTCCAAATGTATTTTTGGTGTCTTTCTTGACAGGACAGTAGCTCTTAAGGGAAACTCACCATTCACTGCCTGTATGATTTCTTTTTATATTGTGCCCGGATAAAAATATACAGAGTTGGAAGCACTGCAGTGCCCACTAGTGGAAATATTAGAAGCAAAGATGCATCCTGCCTCCATGGAGTTAAAAAAAAGAGAGTATAAAATAAAAAGCATCTGCTTTAAAAAGCATTTGTGTGACCATTCACTTCTTATTGTAACTGCAATGATAACAGAGGCATGCACAAAGAGAAAAACTTTATTCTGCAAGTCTCAACTTCTCCTTCATTAATCCTATTGTAAAGTTAACTGTACACAGAGAAATGAATTTGGAGGCATTGAAGATACTTTTTAAATTAACAAAATGGTCTGCATCTAATGAAAATTGCCCCAGACAGAGTGAAAGTTTTTCTCAGTAAAAAGAAATGCCTCTTTACCATTCTAGCCAATACTACCCAAGTCAAACAACTCCTTGGTCTGTTGCAAATTGTTAGCACAGTGTGTTTTTTTGTGTTGTTGTTGTTGTTGTTTAAACATCTTTATTGGAGTATAATTGCTTTACAATTGTGTGTTAGTTTCTGCTTTATAACAAAGTGAATCAGCTGTACATATACATATATCCCCATATCTCTTCCTTCTTGCGTCTCCCCCTCTCCCACCCTCCCTATCCCACCCCTCTAGGTGGTCACAAAACACCAAGCTGATCTCCCTGTGCTATGCGGCTGCTTCCCACTAGCTATCTATTTTACATTTGGTAGTGTATATATGTCCATGCCACTCTCTCACTTTGTACCAGCTTACCCTTCCCCCTCCCCATATCCTCAAGTCCATTTTCTAGTAGGTCTGTGTCTTTATTCCCATCTTGCCCGTAGGTTCTTCATGACCATTTTTTGGTTTGTTTTTTAGATTCCTTATATATGTGTTAGCGTACGGTATTTGTTTTTCTCTTTCTGACTTGTGTGTTTTTAACAATAACAGATCTGGTCAACCCAGAGCCTGTAATGACATCATTGCCAATCGGTCTTTTAGCATTAGCACAATACAATGTGTAATCCAATAGCAATCTGATTATAATTACCAGGCAACAATGTTTACGTATTGTAAGTGTTACCAGTTCTTTTCTTTTTTAATGAAAAACAAGCTTTGTTTTGTATTGTAATGTTTCTGTTTAAGTACAATGGTGATTAAGTCCCATAAAGATATATCCTTGACAGATAAGCCCAAAGTTACTACTTTAACTTATTTTATGAGTAATTCATACACTTTTAAGTACTTACATGAGGTTTGTTTGAAAAGAAATATGAGACAAAAAATATGAGACTAAAACTTCATTCATAAAACTGTAAAATAAAAAAACATTCCTAACTCAAGTTAACACAAGATTTGTTACTTAGCATGAATATGTTGAAAAAACTAAACAAAGCCATGGAAATCAAGGCCATAAAGCAATTGTTTTTAAGATTTAGAAGCACACAGAACTAAAATTAGACATGTTATTCTAATATATATGAACTGGAGGTATTACGGTTTATCAGCCAATCATCTGGGTTTTATTGCTCACTTCATCTCATAATGGAAGGAATCTGTGATGGAGAATTAATGATGAGTAATTGAGAAAACCAATGACCCTGCTCTAGAGTTTTCTCCTCAGTTCTAGTTCTCTGCTTGGTTAGACCTTTCCTACCAGGTCCTGGCCCCAGCAGATTTCAAACTAAAACCCGGCCCACAAATAGGTATCATCTTAATGCGATAAAAAGTGCCATGGGGAGAAAACACAGAGAGTGGTTGAGGTAAACTATTCTAAGAAAAGATATTCCAGGAAATGAAAAGAAAGGAAATATTATTTACAATTGGTTTTGCTTCACTTTTCTTGATAAAGAAGTTATTATTTGGATCCAACACTAGCATAATCCACTTCTCCTTTCACTTGGTTAGGAGCAATGACATGACAGTGACAGGAGAGGTGGCAGCATGGCGCTGCTTCCTCTTTGCTTTGCCTTTGCATTTTCTTCTTGATTTGGAACAATTAAGTAGCCACAGGTTTGACTAAGTAACAAAATACATAGAAAGGGAGGGAAGGGAACAGGAAAAAATATTATCAGCAACATTCCCAACATTCCCCAAATGCCATTCCCAATTGCAACTTGAGTTCTTCAAAGAAACAAAAACAAGCAGTAAATGAACTGTGATAAATACCAATAAACTGGCCTTCCTGCCTTCAGGAGAAAGTCCAATGGGGCTTCTACGAAATGAATAAAATTTTACCTCTGCACCAGGCTGTAATATAGGCACCAAATATATGACACTTCTACTTTATAAAAAACAAAAACAAAAAAGTTATACTCTCTTTTTTTCAATAGCTTAAGGTATATGAATGTGTTTGCAATTTGGGGGAGATTTTTTTTCCAAATATTAAAGGATATTTTACTGATCAGAGACTGCCTACCAATGTTAATCTCTATTCTTTAGCTAACCTCTGTTTTCAAACACTTCCTTGAGAATATATCTTCTTGGGATGTCTTCCTGTAATATATGCCAAAATAAAGATAATTTTTACAAGTAATGCCCCAAGGACTATTCCTGAAAATGTCTTCTACCGAATGCTAATTATACTGAATTTAACAGGTACTCTTTGGAAAAAGGAAGACTTCAATGGACAGGTGGGTTTGGAAAATATTGGCTTGAATAATGTTAAATGTTTTTTTACCTACAAATATTCTAACAATCTTGAATATGCTCACGGACACCATCAACCTCCAATAGGTTAGACGGACTATTTCCCAGGAAGCTCATTACAAGAGAAAGCACACATAGGAAAATATCAGCTTGAATCTAAAATGGTTCAATATAGTAATGAGAACAGTAACTAACGGTGACGTTTGAGCAGTAAGTAATCCCTAAATAATCACAGCACCATTCTCAACTTTACTGATATTACTTCTTTTACTCCTCAAAACAACTCCATGTAATTCCCTACTTAAATGAAGAAACTAGGGTATGAATAAGTTAAGCAACTTTCCTGGGCTAGTAAGCAGTGGGGATGGGATTTGAACCCAAGCAGTTTCATTTGGAGACTATGTTCTAAAGCAAGATACATTGCTACTCGAACATATGGGACAACCGGGTCGAGGAAACAACCCACACTCACAGTGATTGGAGCTCCCAGGCCTCTTCCTTAGACCTGTTGCCTGGGTCTCAGCCTTCAGCTCCTCTACCCTGCTCCCATCATAGCAACTGGACTTCAGCAGCTAATAGGCTGTCCAGAAGGGTAGGCAGGGATCTCCATATCCACAGTGCCCTTGTTTGTGGCTAACAGAATGGCTCCATCATCACCACTGACATGGGAGGTTCTTCCCTGGGCTCAAGAGATGGGTGGACATGGGAGGAGCAATTCTAGAAAAGCTTGTTTGACTGATCCCCACACACAGATGCCAGAAGAGAGAGGCCTGGAGACTCAACAAAAGACTTGAATACATGGAGAACTACACTTTGCTTATAGACAGCAAAACTTTATTTCAAAGTGGAAATTCACCTTAAAACAATTTCTAAACTAAATATATTACCAATCAAACCCCTCAGTAGAGTATTTCTTAGCAAGTGACAGGCTGATCCTAAAATTCACATGGAAACAAAAAATCAAAATAGCCAAGGCAATTTTTAGAAAGAAGACTTAATAAGTTGGGGGTGGGGTTGTCTCCCCTCACTAGATAGCAAAGCTCATTATGAAGCTACAGTAACTATCTAATATTAACATGGAGGTAGATACAGAAAACTTGGAACCTCAAGTCTTATTAGATGTATGGGAACCTCATATATGACAGAGCTTCACTGCAAATCAATGGAAGAAATGATGGACTTTTCAACTAATGCTGCTAGGATAATCAACCATCCATTTAGAAAAGTAGAAAGTTAGATCACTTTCCCCCAAAATGGAAAAAAATAATTGCATATAAATTAAATATTTAAACATGAGAAGGCAAAATCATCCAACTTGAAGAATCAAAAATGGGAGAAATCTTTCTGACATCCCAGTAGGGAAGAATTTCTTAAACAAGACACAAAAGGTACAAACCATAAAGAAAAAGGATGGTAATTTTGGTTGTACTAAAATTTAAAACTTCTGTATAACAAAACACATAGGGGAAAAAGTGAAAAGACAAACCACAGAGCAGATGGAGTTATTTTCCATGTATAAAATTAGCACAGTATTCTGATCAGAACATATAAAGAATTCCTACATATTTATATGAAAAAGAAACGATAGAAAAAAATGAGCAGAGTAAATGAACAGGCAATTAACGTGAGAACTTCAAATGAGCAGTAAGTTTATGAAAAGATGTTCAAACCCACCAGAAATCACAGAAATGTAAATTAAAACCATACTAAAATGTCATCTTATGCCCATCAGATTGGTTAAAAAAGATAAGTATGCCTGATAATACCAAGTGTCAGTAGAAAAGGGGGAAATTACAACTTTTACATATAATTGGGAGAATAAACTTGAAATAACTAGAATATCATTAGAATGATATAATTAGAATAGTGGCTACCTTTAGGGTGGGTGAGATGGGATTTGATACATGTAAGGCCCTTTTTCTTTTTTTAAGTGAAACAATTTTTGTTTTGTTATATATATTTGTTTTTTAGATTCTACATTTAAGAGTATTTATCTTTCTCTGACTTATTTCACTAGGCATAGTACTCTACTCAATACTCAAAAATACCTATGAAGTTTTTCACAGAACTATAACAAATAATCCTAAAAGTTATATGGAACCACACACGACGCTGAACTGACAAAGCAATCTTAAGAAAAAAGAACAAAGCTGAAGGTACCATGCACCCTGACTTCAGACTATACTACAAAGCTACAGTGATCAAAACAGCATGGTACTGGCACAAAACAAACACATAAATCAATGAAACAGAATAGAAAGCCCAGAAATAAACCCATGCACTATGGTCAATTAACCTATGAAAAAGGAGGCAAGAACATGCAACAGAGAAAAGACAGTCTCTTCGATAAGTGGTCCTGGGAAAACTGGGCAGCTACATGTAAAAAAATGAGATTAGAACATTTCCTCATACCATATACAAAAATAAAATCAAAATGGATTAAAGACCCAAATGTAATACCAGATACTATAAAACTCCTAGAGGCAAACATAGGCAGAATACACTTTGACATAAAGCATAGCAATATTTTTTGGATCTATCTCCTAAGGTAAGAGAAAAAAGCTAAAACAAACAAATGGGGCTTAATTAAACTTAAAAGCTTTTGCACATCAAAGGAAACCATCAACAAAACAAAAAGACAACCTACTGAATGGGAGAAAATATTTGCAAATGATATGAATCATAAGGGGTCAATATCCAAGATATATAAACAGCTTATACAAGTCAATATGAAGAAAACAAACAACCTGATTAAAAAATGGGCAGAAGACCTGAATAGACATTTTTGCAAAGATGACATACAGATGGCCAATAGGTATATGAAGATGTTCAGCATCACTAATCACCATAGAAATGCAAATCAGAACCACAATGAGATACCACCTCACACTTGTCAGAACAGCTATCATCAAAAAGACCACAAATAACAGATGTTAGTGAGGATGCAGAAAAAAAGGAACCCTTGTACACCACTGGTAGAAATGTAAATTGGTGTAACCACTATGGAAACAGTATGGAGGTTTTCCAAAAAACTAAAAATAGAACTACCATATGGTCCACCAACTCTGCTGCATATATACCCAAAGAAAACAAAAACACTAATTCAAAAATATACATGCACCCCAATTTTCATAGCAGCATTATTTACAATTGCCAAGATAAGGAAGCAACCTAAGGGTGCATGAACAGATGAATGGATAAAGAAGATGCAGTATATATATAATGCAATACGACTCAGTCATAAAAAACATAATGAAATTTTGCCATTTGCAGCAACATGAATATTGCTCTCGTTGGGAGCTCGGCTGTGAGACACAGATGCATCTCGGGCCCAAAGCAGTGTCTGAGCAGGGCAAGGGCAGCCATTGCTTGTGCTTACACAGGCAGCTAATCAGAAGTTGGGATCTCAGACCCCAGCCTGTCCTTGATTAATTTGCAACTCATAAATGTTTGTAAATTTTTTAAGTATATTTTCTGTCCACAAACAATAAAGATAACTACTTCACAATAGAAAAAAAAACTGATGAAACTCAGAGAGGTTTTTTTTTTTTTTAATGAAACAATAAATATGGCAAAGATCTGTTAAAGCTAGGTGGTAGGTAAGGAGTACTATTTTTATATTTTATTTGAAATACTTCTCAATTAAAAACTTTAAAACATTTTAAACTCTCAAGAAAATGTGATCAACAAAATTATCTGTGCCTAAGGCTGACCAGAAAAATAATTTTGACCTTCTAGTCTTAATGCCTAAAAGAAATTAAGCTCCTTGACTGAACAAAAAAAAACAGTAACTAGCCTCTCATGAAAGTGTCTCAGGATTTGATGACATTTGAAGGAGGCTATACCCGGGATCTTTGTTTCTAAGAGTTATCTGGACCTCTTCTAGAACTGCACAATGAATGCTCCCGGGGGAGGGAAGGCAATGATCCTAATAAGAGGACAGGAGAGAATGTGAGAAGAATCCCTGCGAACTTGGCAACCTCGTGAAGAACGTCTTTTCTGGACGCCGAAACTGCTTTAACTTTGTTTCAGCCACAAACGATGTGTTAATTGGCAAGTCACTCAAGCTCTCTGAGCCTCAGTTTTGTTATCGGGACAACAGCAAGCGTAGGGAGGGTGATAAAATGTTCACATAAATTGTTGCAAGAATTTAAATATACTAATATATGTGATGATACTTATCACAGACTATTTTTTCCAAAGATGGTGACAACAGTATATCCCATCCCACACATTATTCTAATATGACATTGACACTCCTCCAGTGAGAGGTGGGGTGTAGTCTCCACCCCCCTATGACTGTGGTGTTAGCGATGCTATTATGGCATCTGAGGCTAAACAATAAAAGGCAAACCAGCTTCTGCCTGGTCTTCTGTCTTGGATACTCACCTTTGGGATCTAGCTGCCATGTTCTGAGGAAGCCATACACCACATGAAGAGGCCACATGTAAATGTTCTGGCCAAAGCCCCTGATGAGATCCTAACTGACAGCCAGCATCAACCACCACAGATGTGAGTGAGTGTTCAGAGGATTCGAGCCCCCAGCCGTCCAGCCATCCCAACTGATGCTGACAGGAACAGAGATGAGCATCCTCATGAAACCCAGCTCAAACTGTAGATTCACGAGCAAAATGACGGTTGCCATTGTTTTAAACCCCTAAGCATTGGAGTGTTTCATTTCACAGTAATAGATAAGTGGGGCAGTGCTTTCTAAATTATTAATATTACCCTCATGTGTAAAACAAGGGGGGTGGATTACATTAGAGTTCCCCAGATCTCAGAAATTTTAATGTCATCTTTGTGGCTTTGCTATATCCTATACCAATGAAGTGTTACCTAATATTTCTTTGTAAAACAGTTCACTTTTTAAAACAAATGTTTACTAAAATTAATCTTTAGAACAAAGTTTTAATGTCAATTTTTCTAATTAGTTTTATTGTATTCAATACTAGTAACTATCAACATTTTCTTTTTAATTTCAATAGCTGCCATTTTTAATATAATATTTAATTAGAATACATATTAATGTGTTAAAATAAATATGCAGTGGTTAAATGAAATATAATGTTTGGCATAAACCACTTGAAATCATCATGAATCACTGTGGTATCCGGGACTGGATGACCAGGAAGGTAAGGACTCATTCACCTCCAAAAAAAAAATCTATGGACCATATCCTGATTCAATCATTCCTTCTCTGTTATAACCTACCCCCAGGTGAATACATTTTACTTTATAAACTGCTTTTAATCAGGAAGCATACTTTCTGGGATATCAGTGCAGTCAATTACAGAAAGGTTGCAAAGGAGGAAGATTTGGGGTGGGGGGCGGGCTCAAGGCAATAAATGGGCTATAATTACTAATCAACCGGTACCTGTGGCAGGAGGTGGTCTGGGAAGTGGAGGACCTGGATTTCTCTCCCCAGAGACCAGGGTTTCTCAACAGCAACACTATTGACATTTTGGACCAGATAATTCTCTGACAGGAGCAGGGTAGTACTGTCCACTGCACTATAGGGTATTTAGCAGCATCCCTGGCCTCTATTCACTAGATGCCAGTAGCACTGCCCCCCAAGTTGTGACAACCAAAAAAAGCCCCCAGTGAGGAGGCAAAATCATCCCCACTGAGAATAACTGACTTAGTGTAAAAGTGAAGGGGTGTGCCCAGAGACCCAGACATGGCCCTGCACTCAGCACACACAGGAGAAATTTGTGGTGATGATGATAATAAAATTTTACTTGTTCCTTCCCCACTGAAGAACAAATTCAACCTAAACAGAACAAAGATAGGGTTTTAACATGAATCTTGTGTTTTCAGTTTTGTTTTTTTTTTAACCACTTAGCCCATAGTTAATAAGCAGAGCAGAAAGGAAAGAGCCACTGGATTATAGGCAGATCTTTTCACAACTGCATATAAAATGTGCATTTGTATCATATCCACCATCAGTGATTCACTGTAGATTGAAGAAAGTATAACAAAGCACACAGGTTCTTCACAGTCCTTATCTTAATTTACCATTTATTGGCTGTTGTTTGATAGAACTTTTGATGGGGAATGGGGTTTCATGGCTACAATTAAGCAGCATTTTTAAAGGAGACTGGAATAACCACTTTCAAAGGTACAGGCACCTCCTTGAAATTGTGTATTCGAGGGGGAAAGTGGAAACGACATTTAATAAGAGAAGATCATGCCTCCAAATATGCCTGGTTCGGAATCAACAGACTAAGGGTCTTAGCTGAACTTTGGCCCACATTGTCAGCCCAGGGAACTGAAACAGGTACAGTAGCAAAATCTGTTGATCTCAATACCCTGCAGCTAAGAAGTAACATGCAACACCAATGAGGATGTTGATGATTCTAAGAGACAGCATTCTCTGAGTACTTGATATGTGCCACACACAAAACCATGCACTTCATTCACATTTACCTTTTCTAATCCTCAGAAGCCCATGAGTAGGTACTACTATCAACCCCTTTTCACAGATTAGGAAACTGAGGCTTAGAGACATAAAGTAACTTGTCCAAGGTCTCGAGTCCAATATGTAACAGCCAGATTTCGGAGCACTGTCTCTGTACCAACAGAGTTGACACTACTAACTCCTATATTATAGTCCTCCTGTTAAATTACTGAGACAGCACCACGCAACCTCTAGCCCTCGAACCAACTCATCCACCCTTTCATGTACCTTATATATGGGTAAACTAATACTAAGCATTTAAAATATTATATATACACATATGTGTCTATATATGTGTACGTGCACACGTGTATATGTACATAGATACACACACATATATATATACATATATTATACACAAACACACACATATATATGTTGTCCTACATCAACAAGTTGAAAATTTTCTCTTCTAGACCAGAGGTCAGTAAATTTTTCCAGTAAAAGGCCAAACAGTAATTATTACGAGCCTCATGGACCACACGGTCCCTGTGACAACTACCCAACTCTACCATCGCAGTGCAAAGTATCCACAGACAATACAAAAATGAATGAGGGTGACTGGGTTCCAATAAAACTTTATTTTCACACACAGGCAATGGACTAGATTTGGCCCCCAGGCTGTAGTTTGCCCATCCTTCTCCTAGACCTCTGCCTCTCAAAGTGTGGCCACAGATCAGAAACACTTGGGCTACTTGTATAAATTACCGATTCCTGGGCCGAATTCCAGGCCTGCTGAAGCACAATCTGCTTTTTTTTTTTCTCCAACAAGTCTCCCGGGTGATTTATGGACATACAAACATTTGAGGACCACTGTTCCTAGACCCAGTTTTTTCCCAGTTCCCATAAAAGTTGTCATTCCAGCTATCAAAGATAGAACATCTATCAATGGAAAAGCAAGACAAGTGATACAGACCAAGAAGGGAAAATTGGCTTCTTGTCACAGCACACCATCTTTATCAAGATGTCAAATTCTGACCCGTGACCACAATTCTCTGGGCTGGAAGATGTCCTTCAGTTTTACCAATGAAAAAAAAAATGTCATAAGCCAGAAAAAACTTTTGTTCCCAGTGGAATCACACTGATCTTCTAATCAACTTGTTGCATGTGCACACAGACACACAAATGGCCATTTTTGAACTGTGAATACCCTGCTTTAAATCTGAAAATTCAGTTGTGTTAAAACTGCTTTTATGTTATTAAGGGAAAATGAGCACAGGGTCTTCAGAAATAAGAGAGACGGAACAATAAGTGAATTTGTACAGAATTCACCAATACCCACACTGCTGCTTCATGAATACATGAATGCAACCTGTTTTATCTTTTCTTGTTTCAGAACTAAAGGTATTCACATAAATCTAGATCTCCTTTTCTTTGGGGAATTAAGGCTGGCACCATCAGTCTCTGTCTTTACCTGTATCAGCATGGGGGAGAAAAGGCCAACCCTTCACTGTCTCTTGACAAAGGACTGAAAAAAAGTGAACAGAAGTGGATAGAAATGAATACTAAGGCACACACTGTAACAGACCTGACCAGGTCGCCATCCACCTGGGATGACGCCCCTCTCCAGCTGACAGCCACCAGTGATCTGGTTTCAGTCGCCAGCACCCCAAACTTATTAACTGACTCTGATCTTCTCTCGGTCTAATGCCAGGAGCCTCCCCCACCCTACCTTGCATCATAAGACTTTAGTTTATAGACCCCTTTGCTTCATCTCACTTTTTATACCTTTTCTCTGATCCTACTCTACCAATGACCCAAATGCCTCCAAAGGTACAACCCTGCCAGTGGCAATGGCAGTCCCCCTCTGATAGCTGGGATGTCCAAGCCTGGTTGTAAAGCCTGCCTCAGTACCACCACCAGGGTCCCAATGGACTGAAATGTGTCTACATATCAAACAGAAGTTGGCTTCTACTGCTTCCTTTTCTTCTCCCAATACTTTGTATCCCATGGCCACCACAGTTATTTTGAAAGCATATTTTAGAGCTGGGTGATGACATTTAAATAAAGTAATCTCAATGAGGAGTTAGGGATTAATAAAAATGCAGCAGAGGACCCACGAAGCAGCACAATTTTAACAATTGGGGTTAAACTAGCACTGAGCTCATGATGGATTTTTATTTAAGTGAATTCATGTCTTGCGTCTACACTGGCAAGTAAAGTGGGCCCCTCAGAGTTGAACTGAACCTGATCATGGCTCTGAGTAATCGTGAGTCAGTTAATTAACCTCTGTAGTACCAGATCATTTGAGCTCTGAGGTCCCTTTCAACACTAAAATTCTACGTTCAGGCCCAAGTCTATTTGAGTAGGCATATTTCTCTTTCGATTGGCTTTTCTGGTAAATTTCCCCCAAAATGTTTAAGTTTGGTATTTTTTTATGCAAAGAAATGCTAAAATGGATATGGATCAAGATATTTAGTAGAGTATTTTAATAGAAGGAACTAAATTATTCTCAGATCTTTTACAAAACTGTATCTTTAAAGTTATCCCAAATTGCAGTCTCTTGCATACTTAATTTTAATTGATAATGATTTTTTAAAATAGACACTAATTTTTACCAAATGTTTCAGGATCAAATTGAATATTTTTCCTAAGATTAAAAAGATGAGCTTGTTTCTCTACTGGTAAAATAAGTGATGATCTTTAAAGAGCGGTTATAGGTGATGCTGATGCCCCCAAGTGATCTGATTCTTCTAACAGGACTCCATAACTGTCGGAGTCTTTGGGATGCCACAGCCAAACCACCAGAGGTTTTGTTGAGTGTAAATAAATGCAAAATCACTATTCATTGCCATAGAGGGCCTTATGTGTATTCACTATGTCACAATTGCATAATAAAATTTGGTGTTATTCAAAAAAAAATAAGACAGAGAAAAATCAATAGTAAGTCAACCCATATTGATAGAACACCTACCTACCAACATTCCGCTAGACGTACAGTACATATAAAACCATGGGCTTTGCCTTCAGGAAGCTTATGATTTAGTTGGAATGGCAGGACAAACGCCTGCAAAACAACAGAAGAGAGCACACAATCAAATGCTCAGTGGAATTCGTAGACACTGGTCCAAACTAATGCTGAAAGTAAGGAAATCAAAAGCAGGTCTGCTTGTTTTGCAGATTTGGCTAAAACCCTTTATTTCAGCACCATAAAGACTCTCTTCCACTGTACAGCTTCAAGCAGCTGCATTTAAAAGGAGAGAATTCTATTTTTCCCCCAAACCTGTGGCTACATGCAAAACTTATCAAGAATACTGCCAGATTAAATTATTATACTAGAAAATAACACAGCTGATCCAATGGCCTTTTAAAAAATATTAAACTTGGTCTATATATTAATGGTAACATATGAAATTAAAGGGGACAGATGGAGAAATAATGATTCTCTCACTAGTCTTCTGAACTAATACTTTGTAACTTTCTCAGAATTCAAACTTACTGAAGCATGTAAACAGAAGATAAATTTATTACTTGGTCCTTTATAATTTCATAATGCCTTATGATCCTTATTCATAACTTTTCTATTTCCATAAGCCTCATATCTGTAAATAAATTTAATTCACAGTGAAAAATGTTAAATAATATTTATTTACTGCTTTAATGAACATTTTCTCACTTAAATCTCAAAACAAACCTGTGATTATCATTATCCACCTTTACCAAATTGAAAGAAGAACAGAAACAAAAGCTAATAACGTTTACTGAGCAAGTTCTCTGTTCTAGCCCTACACTGACCAATACAGTAGCCACTATCCCCATGTGGATATTTTAAGTTTTATTTAATTAAAGTAAACAAAATTAAAACTTCAGTTTCTCAATCACATTAGCCACATCTTAAGTGCTCAATAGCCCCATGTGGCTAGTGGCTACCCATCAGACAACGCAGATAAAGAACATTTTTACCATTGCAGCAAGTCCTACTGGACAGCACATGTATTACCTCTTTTAATTATCCCACCAATCACCACCTCAAGAAGTTGATACTGTTATTATTCACCTTTTACAGATGAATAAACTTAGGTACAGTGACTTAGCCAAGGTGAGAGTGGACCTGGCATTCCAGGTCTTACTAGCCCAGTGCTGTCCAATAAAATTTTCCACAGTGATAGAAATGTTCCAAATCTTCACTGTCCAAGATGGTAGCCACTAGCTTTATGTGGCTTGTGACCACTAGCAACGTAGTAGTGTGACTGAGGAATTGAATTTTAATATAGTTTTATTTAATTTAGATATCAATAGCTACATCAGGCTAGTGGCTACTACCTTGGAAGGCTCAGATCTAGCCCCATAGTCCAACCCTTAATCTCCACTGTATCTAATGCCCCATCCATCTCATCACTGCTACTAGCAAAGATCCATGGAGAAGGAATGAAAAAAAAAAGATGAGCCCTATTCAAACAGTAGCTTGACAAAAGTTTACTTGAAGTTGAGCCTTCTCTTTGGTCTCAATCCCTAAAGAAAGTTATACTAGGAGGTGATGGGAGTGCAGGGTTAAATCTAACATGGAATCTATTTTCCACATTTCCTTGATATTCTGGAATTACCTCTTTGCATGAGAGCCAATAAAAGTGTATACAGCATATGTTTTCCACAGGATGCAATTTTTATAGAGCAACCAGATGAATTACAACATGGGTCAGACCACAATTCTTCAGTGTGCCCAGAGAATCAGGCTGGGGGGTGGGGGGCAGGGCCGAAGACTAGACACATAACTCAATGGAGGACCAGCAAGGAGGGAGAGATGAACTAACCTCCATTCTGCAGACACTTTTTCCCCCAACTTGATACCTTTGCTTTATTATGTTTTAAGGTATCTGGAGCAGCCTGTTTGGCTTCTCTTAGGTTGTTTGTTTTGATATCAGCTTTTTATCTGCTTGGTTTTTTAAATGCGGTTCTACTGGAAAATCTTGCCATGGAACATTTAACAAGAAGAGGAAGCAAGCTCAAAAATTTCCATTTTCACACAGAATTATTATTACACGTTTCCAGAGGCCTGGGAGTCTGTCTTCCTCCAAGTTTTATGATGGGATTGTGATTTCAACTAACCCTCCAAACAGATATTCTGTCTCTATTCAGAAGATGCAATTCTAGAAACCTGTACCTGACTCTAATGATAGCTTACACCCTTTCCACTCTGAAATAACAGTGGTAGCTAGGAGGACCGAGAGGAGCAGGCAGCTCTGTAATGTTAAAGGGAAATCTCCTCTGTCTTTCCAGCTTGTTCTCCGTTCCCCTCAGCAGAATTCACCCCAAACAAAAATGTTAGAGGAGAAAGTCACAGCCGTTGCTTTTAATTTCAAGCACAGTGAGGTTTAAATCATCCAAGAGCTCATTCCAGACATGTGGGATATTACCATGTTGCTGGGCTAGGCCCCATCTTTGGTGGAACAGGTAGGTTTTGCCTCAGAGCTCTGGCATAAACTCCACACCAGTTTGGCCGATGTTAAAGAATAAACATAGCAACATATTAGCAAAACCACCTCATTTCTAAATCAAGAATACCCTTTGAAAGCCAAGATTAAAATAGTTAAATACAGTGACCTATCTTGCACAGCATATGTCTAAGCTGAACAAATTAAGAGAAAAAAATATATATAAAGGCTTCTTCTCCAATCCTACCAGCCTATTACTTTTCAATAGATGCACACACACCCAAAGGGTTTTCTGAATGTAGGAAAACAAGTTTATAATTACATAATTATGCAGACACACCACAATTTTTCTTTTATGTTACCTTTATCTTTAAAAGGCAACAGACAGGGCTGTACTAAAAAGCAATAAAGCATGGGTAATTTAATACCAAATTACATCCATATTGAAAAGTTTACATGCAGTTGAGAGCAGACAGAGGTCAGCTTTTCAACAGGACTGTCTTTAATTGTGGCCATCAGTTTTAGCAATCCCGATCTCCGGATCAAAGACAGATATAATGGGCTTCCTCAACGCTGAATAGTGAAAGCAGACAGCAGGAATGGTGCTATCTGGCACCCAAAGGTCATAAAAAAAAAAAAAAAAAAAAAATTGCCAGAAAGGGAATGTGTCTCACTGTAAAATTATATATCTCAGATTATATATATATAGTTTTAAAATCATTCTCTCTTGCCCAGTTTCCAATGAGCTACTTTAAGTGAAGGGGTTTTTTTGTCACTTCGTCACAGGTGCAAGGTTTTACCTGCTTTTCCTCTAATAAGTGTGCAACCTTTGTGTAAATCTTTATTAATTTTTTCAGTTGCTTTCAATCGTGATTTTCTCCAACTTGCACAGCAATCCCTCTTTCCTTGAGGAAGGGCTATATGAGCTGAAACTGTTTTTTCTTTTTTTCCCCTCTCTTTCCCCCAGTAAATCAAATGAGGAGTAAATTATCAGCAAATCAGACAGAAACAAGTTTCCTAGATCTGCAGATCCATTCTACAAATGGAGCAATTTCATCTCTGCTAGCTCTGGGGTGGGGGGGAGTGGCATGGGAGGGGGGATTTTAAGTAGCCATGGGGGACCAGAGCGGAGATGCTAGCTGGCGAAGCATCCCCACGTTTGCATGCACAGACCTCTCAAATCTGCACCAAGAGACTACTTGCGAGAATCCATCTTTTTCCACTTAACAAGATACAAAATATAAAACACATTTGCCTCTTATTAAACCTCTCCTGTAAGTGGTTCCAGGTCCACCATTTTTAAAGGGAGGAGAGGGGAGTCAAGACCCTCTTGGGAATTTCAGTGGAGTGACTGGAGATGAGGTACAGGCTGTGAGCCTTTATTACTTTAATTTTATTTTTTTTTTTCTAAAAGCACAGAAGGAATAACATTTTAAATCATTAGCATTTGCTTTAAGTAGTTATTTCTTCCAACTGTAAGAATCCCTGCTCCCTGCCCCCTTCCCCATTAGCACCACTCCCAGATCCTGCACAGAAGAACTGCCCAGATGGAATTTCCCTCCACTGCTCAAATCTGGAAGGTGCTTTTAAAGAATTTCAAGCTCTAAATTGAGGCAGCCATGGAAGAAACTGTACTCACAGTTTTTCCTTAAAGCAGTTGGAGAAGAAAGCTCTTGTATTTATGGCACCTGAGACTGAAAGCTGACTGTGGCATCTCAGAATTATTTCAGGGGCAGCAGTTAACTGTTATGATAGAACTCCGTCTTCTCTGTTTAACAACAAGCGTTCATAGTAGTTCCCATTCAACTCAAAACTTTGTGAGAGTGACATGTGGGGCACTTTTAAGTGGTAAAACACAAAACCTAAACTTCTTTACAAATGGAATAAAATCAGCCACCTTACTTAATTTAAGATGATTTATGGTTTCTATCAAAGGAGCAGCAAAATGTGAGGAAATTTGCAAAACCAGGTAAATAAACCCCCTTCTGTGCTCTGCAAGTTCAAAATGGCAGGAGGCCATAATCAGGCACAGAAATATTGATTGGAAGATTTAGCGTTTCCTTTTGTGGGTTGGTTGTTGCTTTGCTGTCCATAGACTAAAAGAGATAAAATAAATCGCTGAATAATTCTGCATTTCAACTTTGCTCTGCCAAAAGAGAGATCCCACTTGAGGCAAGGTCTGTTTCATAATCTGTAAAGTGCATGCACCCAAAAAGGCATGTCACCAGGAAGGCCTTTAGCTGTGTTTCAGGGTGGACCTTTTCTGTGCTATATAAAGGACCAACAAACCAAGCCAGAATTCTAGAACAGGTCAGTGGGATAAATGAGCTGTGTTCTTTTGGCCAGCAATAATCAGATGCAATAATCAAAGGTGGGGTGTAGTGGTATTTTACTCCCAGCAAGATTTCACTAATGCAGTCTGTCCCTGATGCACTGCCCAGACCTCCACACAGACCTCCACACAGATTGCACTGGTTTGCCTTCTGTACCACAGTCACTCTGGCTTCAATACTATATGACAGAGAGTTGATGGATAGCTCTCCCCTTGCCTGCTCATTCTCATCAGCATTAGACCTTATTTGCTGGGCAGCAACAGGGCACCCAGCACCGTCCAGTATACTCTTGCAGCCACAGGGCCTGAAGCAAGGCACACCTTCCATCTACCTCAAAGAGAATTAAGGGCACGCCTGTTGGAAGCAGCTAGGAGCTAATAAAAGTGCCAAGTGTTGGTAAAACTTCAAGACCTCATGCTTGTACAATGTGTTAAAATAAAGAATTGCAATTATTGAGAGAGCCCAAAAGGAAAAAGGGAAATAGTTTCCTACAACAAAAAGAAGAGTAACTTTCTGATACAATTTAACAGAATTGAAGGGAAATGGAATTCAATAACTAAGAGCCAAGAAGCCTGCTCCAGGACAAAGCAGCAGGTACCACAAATGTACAGGACAGGGATCAACAGCCTGCCTTTACTCCAGAGACCCCAGTTTCCAATTGGAGAGGGCTAGCAAGATGGACAAAACCTGTCCACAGGGACACAATCAAATCCTGCCTACTGAAAGTAAAGGGATAGTTTTTTAAAACACATTTCATGTTTTAAATGATTTTTCCTGAAAATTTCCCATGTATTTGAAAGCTTAAACAAGGATTCATCAATATTTTAATTTCAACATCATCTCTAACTCTGTGGACCCCTCAGTACCTCCATTTCTTTATATTCGGAACAGAATCAGAACACGAAGAACCAGTGCACAGTGATACCATGTGACATGACCTAATGAACATGGTGAGGACATCATTTAAATATAAAATACAAACAAGGTAATGAATCAAAAACAAATGAGTTCAGCAAGCCCAAGATAGGTTGGAGATTCATTTCAGTTAACTCAACACTGAGCCTTTGGTTCCCACTTGAGTGGGAGGCCCTGCCAGATTAACTGGTCTTCAATGAAAGAATCCCCACACTGGGATCTCCACTATGCCTGCCTAATAATAATCATCACAATATACAATAATACCTAATACTTTGTATGCATGTCAAATGCTTTATACATATCATCTCAGGTAATTCTCAAACAATCCTATTAGATCAGTACTACTGTTATGCTCATCTTACAAAGAGATAGCAAAAGCTACCTACCACCTGTGATATCATCTGGAGATTTGATAGAGACTTCAGGTAAACCTGAACTGACACAAATGAGGTCAAATCATCTAGGATCTTCAGAGCAAAGAAAATGCCAATCATTAAAGGCATTCCAAAACCTGTGAATCATTTGTGATACTTCTGTTTTCTTCAGTTCCTACATCCAATTCACCACCAAATCTTTTCAATTCTACCTTGGAACCAAGTTTTCTCAACCCATTTAAAAGACTGAAAATTAACAAGGTAAGCATCTAATTCAAGAAGGTAGAAAAAGAAGAAGGCAAAGAGAGTGGAGGGAAGAAACAATTCTGATAAAAGGAGAAATTAGGTAATATAGAACAAATAATAGAAATCAACCAAACCAAAAAGTGGTTCTTTGGATATTCTATGGGTTAGCCAGGTGGTACAGCTTCCCTGAGGCTAATCTTTGAAGTCAAGTGGTGAACTGACTGAAGCCAAATGGCCTGGCTCACAGGTCTGCTAGTTGCCAACTTGGTTGGTCTAACCTCAGCTAGGACTGCTGGTCTCCTCTCTACATGGTCTCTCATCCTCTAGACCAGGTTTATTCTCAGAGTTCCAAAGACAGGGAAAGCCTAATTGCACAAACACTTTTCAAGCTTCTGCTATGTCACACTTGCTATTGTCCCACTGGTCAAAGCAAGTCACATAACTTAAGTCCAGAGTCATGTGGGTGTGGCTACAAGGAGTCAGGAATATTACTGTAACAGTCGATCGTACCAAACAATCATACCACTGGCTCTGGTCCCACCAATTTGATCTCTGCCACCACATCATAACTATTGCTTGAATCTAGTCACATTATAATTCATTATGGTAGATACTCCACAATGGACAGTAAAAGAAAAAAAAAAAAGAACTATAAAGAACTAATTTTTTTTTAACTTGCTGCATAGTTTTAAAGAGAAAGATGCTGACCTAAATTGTTCACAATTTACAGAAATTGGGACCCAAATGAAATATTCAAAGGTTGAGTCTTCAACTCACAGTTGCCACTGATGATGATGTCCAATGCAGTCAATTTGGAATGTGAATTTGAGGGATTACCAAGAGGGCTTTTATTCAACCTAATTCACCAATCTTTGTTAATTACATGATCAAGTACTTTAATAGTAAAGAATTTTACTATTTTACTGTCAAATGCCCTATTAATGGTCTTTATATGAAACAACTGTGACATCAAGTGTCTATCCAATAACATCACGTGACTGTGTCTCTGGACAACCCCATCAAAATGAATCCAGCCTCAATTTTTTGTATATAGAAGGCTAGTCGGATCCTTGAGTCACCATCAATGGTTTTCTCAACCAAGAAAGATGGATAGCATGATGTTAGGAATTTTTCCCCAAAATTATTTTAATGGTCAAAAAAAATCTGCTGTGCTCTAAGAAGAACCTAATTTGGAACATACATTTTCCTGGCAGATTTTACATCAGAAAGCTTTGAATTTAAATATGAAAAGCCAGGATTTGCTTTCTGGACAGAATGCAATTCTAAAATGTCATGCAAATTTCTTTTTGGAAGAACAAATGCAAACATTTTGAGAAGAGCTCTAAATATGCACAGGGCTTTTGGGAAACCATGTGTAAAATACTATTTTGCCTGAGGCAATCTATCTTCCACATTTGTTGAGGAAGAAAATAATAGCCAATATTCTGTATGACTGTGTTGATGGTATGAATGGTTTTTATCTGTATGGTTCTTGTGCAGTGCACGAGGCAATTCTTTGTCAGCTTTTCTGGGAGTTCTGAAAAATCATAGGATCCACAAACTGTGCACTAGACCATGTCTATTTTTAATACGTACCCTCAAGCACCTAGTATAGAACTAAGCATCCTACGGACACTCAAATACTTATTCACTAACTACCACATTTACCAAGACATCCTCCTCTCCACCTCTGCCACTTTCCTTATACTGAGATGAAGGGATTTTTTTCTCTTTTATTCTTGCCTGCTGTATACACACTCAATAATAATTTGCTTCACCCCACACCCCACATAAATAAAACAAGTAATGGATTCACTGGTATTGCTATCTGTTCTGCTCCCTCATTTTCTCGACTCCACCTTTTTTTCATTCTTTGGCATATGTGCATCTAACAAAGGTATTAGACATTTGGTACAGCCTCTCTAGCAGCCCTATTCAACAGAACTTCTTCAATGATGGAAATGTTCCATAGCTGCACTGCACATGGTACCTACTAGCCACATGTGGCTAGTGAGTATCTGAAATGTGGCTAGAATGACTGAGGAAATAATTTTTAATGTTATTTAACTTTAATTAATTTAAATTTACAGAGCCACATGTGGCTGATGGGATACCATAATGAACAGCACAGATTTATAGTTTCAGATTAACCTTCTTAGAAGTTAACACTGATGGTAGAAAGAGAATTCCATTTGAGCCCTGATTTTTTCTGTAAACCCCGGGCTGGTCACTTAGCACCTGTGACACCAATCTTCTAATCTGTAAAACAGCAATAATGTCTATTTACATGATGGCTGTGATGACTAAATGAGATAAATTTTTGTAAATTGGCCAGGGCAAAGCAAGTGATCAATGAAAATTAATGCCCCTTTTTTTTAAATCTACAAAATGGGACTCAGAAAAGGCATTTTTCAGGGCAACTGTGATAATCAAATGAGATAATGAATACAAAATATGTATAAACTACAAAACCCCAAATAAATATAAAGTATTGTTAATTTCCTTAGCTGAAAAAAAGTCCAATGTATACTTTTATTTCTTTAATCACCATTATCATCTTACGTCTTTCTATTCTTTCTGGAACCTTGGAGTAATCTTTAAATCCAAGCATTGTATTTCCTTCAAACATTTTAGTCTAAACCTTTGCCAAAGATCCATGAACCCTGTTGTCTGCAGTCTTCCTCTACGTTTGTTTTTGTCTCCTCATTCTCTGCTAGTCTGATTTTCTTGTGGTTTCAAGTACTTACAAAATACTGCAAGTTTCTCAGTCATGTAAAGAGATACAATCTCACAGGATTCTTTTAAACTTTAAACGCTAAAGATGAGGGCCACAAGATTTCCTGGAATTCAAGTGTTAGTGTAAGAAAAGTGAGCATAACTTCTCAAAAAAAAAAAAAAAGACTGTCCTATTCTCATGCCTCCTTTTTCATGCTAACCTTTTCACCAGCTGACTTACCTGTTTCCTCTCCTTCTCCAAATCTCAGTTTCCTCACATGAAAACTGGAGCTCCTGAGGTTACCTATGAGAAGACCATAATAATGATATTTTAGAGAGCAACTTAGGAAATGTGAAAAGACTCATTCACAAATGGGACTGCCTAAGTGTAAAGAAAATTTCATTCTGAACATGCAAAATACCTTTGGACACAAAGCTGATAGAACAGAAATTTAAGAGAACTTAAAAAAAAAGAAATTTGAAGACAATAAGCACTTGCTCTGGACCTGGTGGAGAATAAATATTCTAATCATCTTATTTAGTTTATAGACAGGTAACCACTGATGAGGGAAAACATGCAACTCAGGGCAAAGAAAACTATAAAAGATACAATATGGTGAAACGATAAGATCTGATAATCTGATTCTTAAATAGAGGAGTTTATGATCCCTTAAACAATGCTGTATATTAGAAATATTTCACAATTAAAAAGTAGACAAATTTATGATAGCTTCTTCCTGTTCTCTCAGCTTCTTCCTGTTTATCTGCTCTACATAATAAAAGGAATCTTCCTTCACCCACTGGCAGCGGTAAAGGAAGCAGTATTAAAAGTGGACAGAACATTTCACACCTATTAGGATGGCTATTATCAAATGAATGGGAAAAACAAGTAAATGAATTAGAATACTGTGTATTGCTGATGAGATTATAAAATGGTGCAGTTGCTGTGGAAAACAGTTTGGAAGTTCCTCAAAAAGCTAAACATAGAATTACCATATGACCCAGCAATTCCACTTCTAGGTATATATCCAAATGAACTGAAAACAAGGAGTCAAACAAGTACATACATGCCAATGTTCACAGAAGCATTGTTCACAATAGCCAAAAGGTGAAAACAACCCAAGTGTCCATCAAGAGATGAACAGATAAACAAAATGTGGTATATACATACAATGGAAATATTATTCAGTCCTAAAAAGAAAGGAAATTCTGATACACGCTATAATATAGATGAACCTTGAAGACATTATGCTATGGAATAAGCCATTATGCTATGGAATAAGCCAGAAACAAAGGAACAATATTGTATGATTCCACTTATATGAGATAGGTAAATTTATAAAAACAGAAAGTATAATATAGGCTACCAGGACTGGGAGGGGAATGGAAATTTTTTTTTTTTTAATGAGTACAGAGTTTCTGTTTTGGATCATGAAAGGTTCTAGAAATGGATTATGTAATTATTGTATAACACTGAGACTATACTTACTGCCATTGAGTTATACTCTTCAAATGGTTAAAAATGATAAATCTTATGTATGTTTACCACAATTTTTTTTTAAAAAGATCAACACTCAAAAACTGGGGGGTGGTGAAGTGGGCAGGAGAAGAGATAGGTGGGAACCCTAGATTGGAGAGAAGAAGAAAATATGGACAACAGAATCAAGAAGGATGGAGAGTGGCATCAAGCCAGCCATATGGCCAGGGTTTAAGAAGAAAAACAGCCAGTGAGAAGTCCTCAGGTAACCAAGGAATATTTTAAAAGAGTGAGTGTTATTATATAATTTCACGTACTTCTCACTGTGCAATGTAATAACCCTCTTTGACCTTCAAACCGTCACCAAAATTCTGCCATACATTGCACTCATGCTACTCTAGTGATATGGAATGAGGAAAGAGGGATAGTGACCAACAATAAGCAAAGTGGGGCAGAAAAAGGATAGAAATTGGACTGAGGTGCCAAGAAAATTTTGAGAGTTCACTTTGACAGTGAGACCTTAAAAATCCTCAGAAAATTTGAAATGACATAGGATTTGAAACAGACACAAATAAAGAATTAATTACAATGCCAGGCCCCAGAAAGACTGTAGGACATAGCAAGACAGACGTCTGGGAATTCAAGGCAATGAGCAGGAACCAAAGCAGGCATAAAAGATGAAAGAGTGGAATCAAGTAAACAGGGTAGCAGAATCAAGGCACTGAAATTGAAGGAATTTGCTGGGTTTTATGTGAAATGGATTGTATAGGATTCACCTCAAGGCAAGAATTTTGCCCAAGGTGGAAGAAATGCAAACAAAAGATTCTGGCTGAGATATAGAAAATCTACCAAGATAAAGTTACCCCTTCTGGCAGAAGACCTCAGACACTGGGTACTTGGCCAGGCTAAGGACCTTGTTGAAAATAATTGAGATCTTGATGAAGAAGCATAAGAAGCCAGTAACTCCATGATTCAAGCAAACTGTCAGAGCAGCTAAAAGTTTAATACACAGAACTAAGGAAAAAAACATCCAAGAAGATAGCTTCAAGATGGTGGACGAGTAAGACGTGGAGATCACCTTCCTCCCCACAAATACATCAAAAACACATCTACATGTGGAACAGCTCCTACAGAAAACCTACTGAACACTGGCAGAAGACCTCAGACTTCCCAGAAGGTACTTCCCCACGTACCTGGGTAGGGCAAAAGAAAAAAGAAAAAACAGACAAAAGAATCGGGATGGGACCTGCACCTCTGGGAGGGAGCTATGAAGGAGGAAAAGCTTCCACACACTGGGAAGCCCCTTCACTGGCAGAGACAGGGAGTGGGCGGGGGGTAGTGGGCGAGGAGAGCGCAGCAACAGGGGTGCAGAGGGCAGAGCAGAGAGGTTCCCGCACAGAGGATCAGGGCCGACCAGCACTCACCAGCCTGAGAGGCTTGTCTGCTCACTGGGTGAGGCGAGTGGGGGGAGAGGACTGGGATTGGCTGCATGAACACAGCCTGAAGGGGGCTAGTGCACCACGGCTAGCCGGGAGGGCGTCTGGGAAAAAGTCTGGACCTGCCTAAGAGGCAAGAGACCATTGTTTCGGGGTGCGCGAAGAGAAGGGATTCAGAGCACCATCTAAACGAGCTCCAGAGATGGGTGCGAAACATGGCTATCCGCACGGACACCAGAAACGGGCATGAGATGCTAAGGCTGCTACTGCAGCCACCAAGAAGCCTGTGTGCAAGCACAGGTCACTATCCACACCTCCCCCACCGGGAGCCTGTGCAGCCTGCAACTGCAAAGGTCCAGTGATCCAGGGACAACTTCCCTGGGAGAACACACGTCGTGCCTCAGGCTGTTGCAACCTCACGCCAGCCTCTGCTGCAGCAGGCTTGCCCCGCATTCCGTACCCCTCCCTCCCCATGGCTTGAGTGAGCCAGAGCCCCCTAATCAGCTGCTACTTTACCCCATCCTGTCTGGGTGGGGAACAGACACCCTCAGGCAACCTACAAGCAGAGGCTGGGCCAAATCCAAAGCTGAACCCCAGGAGCTATGCAAACAAAGAAGAAAAATGGAAATCTCTCCAGGCAGCCTCAGGAGCAGCAGATTAAATCTCCACAATCAATCTGATGTACCCTGCATCTATGGAATACCTGAATAGACAACAAATCATCCCAAAATTGAGGTGGTGGACTTTGGGAGCAACTGTAGACTTGGGGGTTGCTTTCTGCATCTAATTTGTTTCTGGTTTTATGTTTATCTAAGTTTAGTATTTAGACCTATTACCACTGGTAGATTTCTTTATTGATTTGGTTGCTCTTTTTTTAAATATATATATATATATATTTTTTCCTTTTTCTCCTTTTGTGAGCGTGTAAATGTATGCTTCTCCATGTGATTTTGTATGTATAGCTTTGCTTTTACCATTTGTCCTAGGCTTCTGTCTGTCTGTTTTCGGGTTTTTTTTTTTTACTATAGTTTTTAGCACTTGTTATTGGTGGATTTGGTTTTTGGTTTGGTTGCTCGCTTCTTTCTTTCTTTCTTTTTTTATTGCTTTTTTATTTTTAATAAATTTTTAAATTTAATAACTTTATATTATTTTTTTAATTTATTTCTTTTTTTTCTCCCTTGTGTTTGGAGCTGTGTGGCTGACAAGGTCTTGGTGCTCCGGCTGGTGTCAGGCCTGAGCCTCTGAGGTGGGAGAGCCAAGTTCAGGACATTGGTCCACCAAAGACCTCCTGGCCCAATGTAATATCAAACAGTGAAAGCTCTCTCAGAGATCTCCAACTCAACACTAAGACCCAGCTCCACTCAATGACCAGCAAGCTACACTGCTGGACACCCTATGCCAAACAACTAGCAAGATGGGAAAACAACCCCACCCATTAGCAGAGAGGCTATCTAAACTCATACTAAGTTCACAAACACCCCAAAACACACCACCGGACACAGTCCTGCTCACCAGAAAGACAAGATCCAGCCTCATCCACCAGAACACAGGCATCAGTCCCCTCCACCAGAAAGCCTACACAAGGCACTGAAGCTACCTCACCACTGGAGGCAGACAGCAAAAACAATGGGAACTATGAACCTGCAGCCTGAGAAAAGGAGACCCGAAACACAATAAGTTAAGCAAAATGAGAAGACAGATAAATACACAGCAGATGAAGGAGCAAGGTAAAAACACACGAGACCAAACAAATGATGAGGAAATAGGCAGTCTACCTGAAAAAAAATTCAGAGTAATGATAGTAAAGATGATCCAAAACCTTGGAAATAGAATGGAGAAAATACAAGAAACGTTTAACAAGGAGAAGAACTACAGCAAACAATGATGAACAAAAGAATAAATGAAATTAAAAATTCTCTAGAAGGAATCAATAGCAGAAAAACTGAGGTAGAAGAATGGATGAGTGACCTGGAATATAAAATAGTGGAAATAACTACCAGAGAGCAGAATAAAGATAAAAGAATGAAAAGAATTGAGGACAGTCTCAGAGACCTCTGGGACAACACTAAATAAACCAACATTCGAACTATAGGGGTCCCAGAAGAAGAAGAGGAAAAAAACGGACTGAGAAAATATTTGAAGACATTATAGTTGAAAACTTCCCTAATATGGGAAAGGAAATAGTCAATCAAGTCCAGGAAGCACAAAGAGTCCCATACAGGATAAATCCAAGGAGAAACATGCCAAGACACATATTAATCAAACTATAAAAAATTAAATACAAAGAAAAAATATTAAAAGCAGCAAGGGAAAAGCAACAAATAACATACAAGGGAATCCCCATAAGGTTAACAGCTGATCTTTCAGCAGAAGCTCTGCAAGCCAGAAGGGAGTGGCAAGACATATTTAAAGTGATGAAAGGGAAGAACCTACAACCAAGAATACTCTACCCAGCAAAGCTCTTATTCAGATTCGACAGAGAAATTAAAACCTTTAAAGACAAGCAAAAGCTAAGAGGACTAAGCACCACAAAACCAGCTTTACAACAAATCCTGAAGGAACTTCTCTAGGCAGGAAACACAAGAGAAGGAAAAGACCTACAATAAGAAACCCAAAACAATTAACAAAATGGTAATAGGAACACACATATCGATAACTACCTAAAATGTAAATTGATTAAATGTTCCAACCAAAAGACATAGACTGGCTGAATGGATACAAAAACAAGACCTGTGTATATGCTATCTACAAGAGACCCACTTCAGACCTAGGGACACATACAGACTGAAAGTGAGGGGATGGAAAAAGATATTCCATGCAAATGGAAATCAAAAGAAAGCTGGAGTAGCAATTCTCATATCAGACAAAATAGACTTTAAAATAAAGACTATTAAAAGAGACAAAGAAGGACACTACATAATGATCAAGGGATCAATCCAAGAAGAAGATATATCAATTGTAAATATTTATGTACCCAACACAGGAACACCTCAATACATAACACAAATGTTAACAGCCATAAAGGGGAAATCGACAGTAACACAATCATAGTAGGGGACTTTAACACCCCATTTTCACCAATGGACAGATCATCCAAAATGAAAATAAATAAGGACACACACGCTTTATATGATACATTAAACAAGATGCTCACGGAGCATTCTCCAGGAGGGATCATATCTTGGGTCACAAACCAAGCCTTGGTAAATTTAAGGAAACTGAGATCTTACCAAGTATCTTTTCCAACCACAATGCTATGAAACTACATATCAATTACAGGAAAAAAATCTGTACAAAATACAAACACATGGAGGCTAAACAATACACTACTAAATAACCAAGAGATCACTAAATAAATCAAAGAGGAAATAAAAAAATACCTAGAAAAAAATGACAATGAAAACACAACAACCCAAAACCTATGCAATGCAGCAAAAGCAGATCTAAGAGGGAAGTTTATAGCAATACAATCCTACCTCAAGAAACAAGAAACACCTCAAATAAACAACCTAACCTTACATCTAAAGAAATTAGAGAAAGAAGAACAAAAAAACTCCAAAGTTAGCAGAAGGAAAGAAATTATAAAGATCACATCAGAAATAAATGAAAAACAAATGAAAGAAAAAATAGCAAATATCAATAAACCTAAAAGCTGGTTCTTTGAGAAGATAAACAAAATTGATTGATTAGCCAGACTCATCAAGAACAAAAGGGAGAAGACTCAAATAAATAGAATTAGAAATAAAAAAGGAGAAGTAACAACTGACAGAGCAGAAATACAAAGGATCATGAGAGATTACTATATGCCAATAAAATGGACAACATGGAAGAAATGGACAAATTCTTAGAAAAGCACAACCTCCCGAGACTGAACCAGGAAGAAATAGAAAATATAAACAGACCAATCACAAGCACTGAAATTGAGACTGTGATTAAAAATCTTCCAACAAACAAAAGCCCAGGACCAGAGGGCTTCACAGGCGAATTCTAGCAAATATTTAGAGAAGAGCTAATACCTATCCTTCTCAAACTCTTCCAAAATATAGCAGAGCGAGGAACACTCCCGAACTCATTCTATGAGGCCACCCTCACCCTGATACAAAAACCAGACAAAGATGTCACAAAGAAAGAAAACTGCCGGCCAATATCACTAATGAACATAGATGCAAAAATCCTCAACAAAATACTAGCAAACAGAATCCAACAGCACATTAAAAGGATCATACACCATGACCAAGTGGGGTTTATCCCAGGAATGCAAGGATTCTTCAATATATGCAAATCAATCAATGTGATAAACCATATTTTCAAATTGAAGGAAAAAAACATATGATTATCTCAATAAATGCAGAAAAGCTTTTGACAAAATTCAACACCAATTTATGATTAAAAACCCTCCAGAAAGTAGGCATAGAGGGAACTTACCTCAATATAACAAAGGCCATATATGACAAACCCACAGCCAACATCATCCTCAATGGTGAAAAACTGAAACCATTTCCACTAAGATCAGGAACAAGACAAGGTTGTCCACTCTCACCACTATTATTCAACATAGTTTTGGAAGTTTTAGCCACAGCAATCAGAGAAGAAAAAGAAATAAAAGGAATCCAAATCGGAAAAGAAGTAAAACTGTCACTGTTCGCAGATGACATGATACTATACATAGAGAATCCCAAAGATGCTACCAGCAAACTACTAGAGCTAATCAATGAATTTGGTAAAGTAGCAGGATACAAAATTAATGTACAGAAATCTCCTGCATTCCTACACACTAATGATGAAAAATATGAAAGAGAAATTAAGCAAATGTTCCCATTTACCATGGCTACAAAAAGAATAAAATATCTAGGAATAACCCTATCTAAGGAGACAAAAGACCTGTATGCAGAAAACTATAAGACACTAATGAGAGGAATTAAAGATGACACAGACAGATGGAGAGACATACCGTGTTCTTGGATTGGAAGAATCAACATTGTGAAAATGACTATACTACCCAAAGCAATCTACATATTCAATTCAATCCCTATCGAACTACCAATGGCATTTTTCACAGAACTAGAACAAAAAACTTCACAATTTGTATGGAAATACAAAAGACCCTGAATAGCCAAAGCAATCTTGAGGAAGAAAAATGGAGCTGGAGGAATCAGGCTCCCTGACTTGAGACTACACTATAAAGCTACAGTAATCAAGGCAGTATGGTACTGGCACAAAAACAGAACAGGATAGAAAGCCTAGAGGTAAACCCACACACATATGGTCACCTTGATAAAGGAGGCAAGAATATGTAATGGAGAAAAGACAGCTTCATCAATAAGTGCTGCTAGGAAAACTGGACAGCTACATGTAAAAGAATGAAATTAGAACACTCCCTAACATCATACACAAAAATAAACTCAAAATGGATTAAAGACCTAAATGTAAGGCCAAACACTATCAAACTCTTAGAGGAAAACAGGCATAACACTGTATGACATAAATCACAGCAAGATCCTTTTTGACCCACCTCCTAGAGTAATGGAAACAAAAATAAACAAATGGGACCTAATGAAACTTTAAAGCTTTTGAACAGCAAAGGAAACCATAAACAAGACGAATATACAATGCTCAGAATGGGAGAAAATATTTGCAAACGAAGCAACTGACAAAGGATTAATCTCCAAAACATACAAACAGCTCATGCAGCTCAGTATCAAAAAACAAATAACCCAATCCAAAAATGGGCAGAAGATCTAAATAGACATTTCTCCAAAGAAGATATACAGATTGCCAACAAACATATGAAAGGATGCTCAACATCACTAATCACTAGAGAAATGCAAATCAAAACTACAATGAGGTATCACCTCACACCAGTCAGAATGGCCATCATCAAAATATCTACAAACAATGAATGCTGGAGAGGGTGTGGAGAAAAGGATTGCACTGTTGGTGGGAATATAAATTGATACAGCCACTATGGAGAACAGTATGGAGGTTCCTTAAAAAATGAAAAATAGAACTACCGTAAGACCCAGCAATCCCACTATTGGGCATATACCCTAAGAAAACCATAATTCAAAATGAGTCATGTACCACAATGTTCATTGCAGGTCTCTTTACAATAGCCAGGACACAGAAGCTATCTAAGTGTCTATCAACAGATGAATGGATAAAGATGTGGCACATATATACAATGGAATATTACTCAGCCATAAAAAGAAATGAAATTGAGTTATTTGTAGTGAGGTGGCTGGTCCTAGAGTCTGTCATACAGTGTGAAGTTAGTCAGAAAGAGAAAAACAAATACTTTATGCTAACACATGTATATGGAATCCACCCCCCCCAAAAAAAAGGTTCTGAAGAACCTAGTGGCAGGACAGGAGTAAAGACACTGACATAGGGAATGGACTTGAGGACATGGGGAGGGGGAAGGGTAAGCTGGGACGAAGTGAGAGAGTGGCATGGACATATATACAATACCAAATGTAAAATAGATAGCTAGTGGGAAGCAGCTACAGAGCACAGAGAGATCAGCTCGGTGCTTTGTGACCACCTAGAGGGGTGGGACAGGGAGGGTGGGAAGGAGATGCAAGAGGGAGGAGATATGGGGATATATGTATATATATAGCTGATTCACTTTGTTATGCAGCAGAAACTAACACACCATTGTAAAGCAACTATACTCCAATAAAGATGTTAAAAAAAAAGAAAAGAAACATCCAAGAAGAGGTCTGTTAGGATTGCTATCAACTCTGGGGAGAGTTGAATGCATCCACTATGCTGCTCCAACTCAGAAATAATCAGAGCCAAATGCAAGCACACTTGAAAGCATTCCTCAAAGTCCACACAAACCCATCAACTATGGTGGCAGCCTCACAAGGACAAGGGGCTTCTGATCAAACAGTGAATGAACAATAATCTACTCTAACCCAGAGGCAACCCTAAGTAGCCAGGCTGAAAGAAAAAAGGGGGAGGAGGGGAATCTTAGCAAGGTCATTACAGGATACACACTTCAAGAGAAAGAGACTTTCAAGAATTATTTCAACCAAGGCAGTAAACAAATACAAAACAAAATGAGCAAACAACAACAAAATAACCCTGGGAGAGGGAATCAGCATCCAAAGTTGCTAAATTATTTAAACGCTTCCTGAAAATTACAAGACACGCAAAGAAACAGAAAGGTGTGACCCACGCACAGGGAAAATATCAAGCAATAAAAGTTGCTTTAAATAGACCCAGGTGATATAGACTATGCAGACAAAGACCTCAAAGCAGCCATTATGAGTACCTTCAAAAACTAAAAGTTAGGAAACTGTGAATATGTTACTAAGAATTAGGAGAAGCTAAGATGACAATGACTCATAAAATGGAGGGTATCAATAAAAAGATACTATTACAAAGAACCAAATAGAAATTCTGGAGTTGAAAGCACAGTAACCAAAATGAAATATTCACTAGAGGGGCTCAACAGAGACTAATAGATATTAGGCAATTTGAAGAGCAGAGGGAAAAATAATAAATAAAAATGAAATGAAGAGAAGTGTGGGACACTGTTATGGGTGCTGACATACATGTAATGGGACTACCAGGAGAGGCGAGAAGGAAAACAACAGAAGAAAAAATACTAAAAGAGTAGCTGAAAACTTCCAAAATTTGATGAAACACATTAATCTACATACAAAGAAGCTCAGCCAAGTTCAAGTAGGATAAACTTAGAAGATCCACACCCAGGCACATGAATAATCACAAAGATAAAATCCAAAGAAAAAGAAAAAAGCCTTGAAAGTGATAAGAGAAAAACAATCCAACATGTACAAGGGAACCCCAATATGATTAAGAGCAGACTTCTCATTACAAACAGTGGAGGCCAGAAGGCAATAGGATGACATATTCAAAGTGCTGACAGTAAAACACTGTCAATCAAGAATCTTATATCCAGCAAAACTATACTATTTCAGAAATGAAAGTGAAAAAGATATGCCCAGGTGAACAAAAATCAAGATCATTTGCCATAGTAGACATACCTTACAAGAAATACTAAAGGAAGTTCTGCAGGCTGAAAGTGACACCAGACAGTAATTCAAATCCACGCAAAAAACAAGTGTCAATACAGGTAATTATGTAGGTGATTACAAATGACAGTATAATTGTATCTTTCTGCTCTTAACTGATTTTAACATCAATTTCATAAAACAAATATATGTAATTATATTGTTGAGCCTATAACATAAAAATATAATATATTTGACAAGAGCACCAAGGAGGCAAGCAGGAGTAAAGTTCTATCTGAGTAAAGAAATGACATCAGATGGAATTCAAACCCACAGTAAGAAATGAAGAGAACCAGAAAGAGTAAATAAGAACATTAATATAACACACTCCATACATATTGATATATACTTGTTCTACTTTCTTCTCTCAGCTTCTTTAAAAGTATAAGATTAAATAAAGTAATAATTATAATAATGTATTATACCTGATATGTTTAATAATAATAGCACAAAAAGAAGTGGCAATGCACTAATTAAGTTTTTTAGGCTTCACTGAAACAAAGTCAGTATAAATCTGAAGTAGATTCTGATAACTTAAAATTTAGACTTATAAACCTTAGAGCAACCACTAACAAAATTAGCCAAATAGAAATTAAAAGTCTCTAATGGAATTAAACTGTTACACTAGAAAGTATCTAATACAAAAGAACACAATTAAGGAGGAATAGAGAAACCAAAAGTGCATGATGAACATAGAAAACAAAAGGCAAAGTGGCAGATGTAATTTCAACCATATCAAAAATAATATCACTAAATATGAATGGATTAAACAACCTGATCAAGAGGCAAAGGCTACCAGACTGGATTTTAAAAAAACAATAACTATACACTGTCTGCAGGAGATACATGCTACATTCAAGGATCCAACTTGTTGAAAGTAAAATGATAGAAAAAGATATATCATACAAGCAACAATAAAAAAAAAACCTGGAATGGCTATATTAATATCAGACAACATTGACTTTAAAACAAAAACTATGTTATTGGTGATAAAGAGGGATATTTCATAATGATTGAAAAGATCACTCTATCAGGAATATGTAATGATTACAAAAAGATGTGCACTTAACAACAGAGCCACAACATACATGAAGCAAAAACTTTAATTTTACAGAATTGAGGGAAAAACAGACAATTGAACAACAATTGTGGGAGTCTTCAATACCCCACTTTTAATTACTGATAGAAGATCAATAAAGAAATAGAAATTTAAACAATACTATAAATCAAATACATGTAACAATCATCTATAGAACATTCCACCCAACAGCAGCAGAATACACATTCTTCTCAAATACACATGGAACATTCTTTAAAACAGACCATATGCTAGGCCATAAAACAAACCACAATAAATTTTAAAGGACTACAATTATACAAAGCATCTTATCTGATCACTATAGAATTAAATTAGAAATCAATAACACAAAGAAATTTAAGAAATTCACAACTATGTGAAAATTAAACAGCATATGCCTAAGTAACCAATGGGTCAAAGAAGAAATCACAAGGTGAGTTAGAAACTACTTTGAGACGAATGAAAACAGAAACACAACATACCAAATTTTATGGGATACATCTAAAGCAATACTCAGGAGGAAATTTATAGCTGTAAAAACCTATATTATAAAAGAAGAAAGATCTCTAATCAGTAACCTAAATTTCCACTTTAAAAAACTAGAAAAAGTAGAATGAACTAAACTCAAACCTAGAAAAAAGAAGAAAATAATGAACAATAGACCAAAAAGAAATAAAATAGAAAATAAAAACTTAAGAAAATCACCAAACTAAAGTCTTTTTATATGAAAAGATCAACAAAATTAACAAACACTTAGCAAGACTGGCCAAGGGAAAAAAAAGAGAGAGAGAGAGAGAAGACACAAATTACCAACATCAGGAATGACATAAGACTGCTACCAACCTTACAAAAATATTTTTTTTAATAATTTAAGGTAATATTATGAACAGCTATATGTTAACAAATTAGATGACTCAGATCAAACAGATTCCTAGAGAGATATAAATTATGAAAATATACCCAAGAAGTAGTAGAAAATCTGCAAAAACTTTAAAAGTAAAGAGGGCAATCAGTAATTTTAAAACTTCTCCCAAAGAAAAGTCCAGGCCCAGATTTCACTAGTGAACTGCATCAAATATTCAAGAAAGAATTAATACCAATCTTTCACAAACTCTTCCCAAAAAATAGAAGAGGAGGGAATACATACCAACTAATTCTACGAGGTCAGTATTACCCAGATGCCAAAACCAGACAAAGATCTAAAAAGAGGGGAAAAAAAACCAAGAAACTACAGACCAATATTCATTACCAATATAGATACAAAAATTCTCAACAAAATACTAGCAAACCAAATCCAGTAATATATAAAAAGGGAATACACACCATGACCAAGTGGAATTTACCCCAAAAACAAAAGAATGATTTCAAATCCAAAATTCAATTAATGTAATACACCATATTATCAGAATAAGGGATCAAAAAAATACACACTATAAGCAGAAAAAAACACTGGACCAAATCCAACACCCTTTCATGATAAAAACACTCAATAAACTAGAATTAGAGGGAGTTTATTCAACGTGATAAAGGACATCTACTATAAAACCACAGTTAACATTGTACTCAATGGTGAAAGACTAAACGCTTTCCCCCCCCAAGATCAGGAACAAGACAAGGACATCTGCTCTCACCATTTCTATTCAACATTATAATAGAGGGTCTAGCCAGGGATACTTGGCAAGAAAAAAAAGAAATAAAAGGTATGAAGATTGAAAAGGAAGATGACAAGATCTTTTACATATAAAATCCAAAGGCAACAAATAAAAAAAATAAATTAGCACTAATAAAAGGTTCAGCAAGATTTCAGGATACAAGATCAATATCAGAAAATTAATTGTATTTCCATACACTTGAAATAAATATTGCAAAATGAAATTAAGAAAATAATTCTATTTATAATAGCATCAAAAAGAACAAAATACTTAGGAATAAATTTAACAGAAGAAATGAAAAGCTGTAGATGGAAAACTATAAAACACTGCTGAAAGAAATTAAAGAAAATATAAATAAATGGAAAGATATTCCATGTTCATGGATCAGAAAGATAAATATGGCAATACCTACCATAGTGATCTACAGATTACACACAGTCCCTATCAAAATCCCAGTTAGCTTTTTGTAGAAATTGACAAATGATCCTAAAATTTCTATGGAAAAGGAAGGGATCCAGAATAGACAAAAACAGTCTTGAAAAAGAAAATAGTTAGGGACTCCCGCTTCCTGATTTCAAAACTTACTACAACGCTATAGTAATAAAGACAGTGTAGATCAATGGAACAGAGTTGAGAGTCCAAAAATAAACCCTGACATTTATGGCCACTGATTTCTGACAAGAGTGCCAAGACAATTTTATAGGGATAAGGTTCTTTACAAAAAACAGTGCTGGGACAATTGGATAGCCACATAAAAAAGAATGAAGTTGGCTTTCTACCTCACACCACACATAAAAAAATTAATTCAAAATGGATCATAGACCTATATGTAAGAGCTACAACTATAAAACTCTTAGAAGAAAACATAGGAGTCAATCTTTATGATGCTGGATTAGGCTAAATTTTCTTAGATACAACACCAAAAGCACAAGTGACCAAAGAAACAAATAGGCAAACTAAATAACATCAAAATAAATTTATAACTTTTGAGCTGCAAAAGATACCATCAAGAAGTTAAGACAACTTACATAATGGAAGAAAATATTTTCAAATTAAATATCTGACAAAGACTTGTATCTAGTATATACAAAGAACTCTTACAACTCAAAAATGAAAAGACAAATAACCTAATTTAAAAATGTGCAAAAGATCTGAATAGACATTTCTCTAATGAAGATATACAAATGACCAATAAGCACGTAATATTCACTATCATTAGTTATAAGGGGAATGCAAATCAAAACCATAATTAGAGACCATTTCACATCCACTAGAACAGATATAATCAAAAACACAGTATGTGTTGGAGAACACGTGGAAAAATTGGGACCCTCATACGTTGCTAGTATAGATGTAAAATGGTACAGCCACTGTGGAGAACAGTTTTGCAGTTCCTCATAAGGTTATAACAGTTACGAAATGACTCAGCAATTCCACTCTTAGGTATATAGCCAAGAGAAATGAAAACATTTCTACGATTCCCTTAACCTTTGCCTCATGGCTGTTTTTTCATGGTCACAAGATGACTGACTCATTCCTTGACATCACTTCCAAATTTCCGGACAAAAGAAGGTAAAAATAAATGGAAAAAAGTTTCAAACTTGCTTACCAGTTAGGTCTACCATAGGAGGTTTCTAGGAGATTAGCTCTCCTAGGAACTTCGCTTGTTCATTAGGTAGAATGTTTGTCATTTGGCCATCCCTGGCTGAAGGTGACTATAGGAAAGAGGTCTGAGGATATGGACTAGGCCAACCATCCAGCATTGTCTGCCACCATAACTTAATAATTTATTAAGTGCTTTACTTAGCACTATCTAGCACGCATTACTTTCCCATCTAACCTTACAAATTTGCATGTAGTTAGGCTTTGGTGAAGACCATCAATGGGGTAGGGTTTCAGAGATCATCTAGTCCAACACTCCCCATATGATTATGGGCAAGAAGTCATTCAGATCCTGCTTGAACCATTTCATGAACCACTATCTCATGAAGTAATTCACTCCGGACAAAGAAAACTACTTCATCCAAGCCATATCTACTTCACTGTGGGCTCATTTGTTTAAAGTATTAGAAAGTCATATTAATTAAGAAAGCATCATCTCATTTAAATCTTAGAACAGCTATATAAATTGGTAAAACAGGCATTATAAATCCCATCTAATCAACTGGAAATCTGAAACTCAGCTAATTTAGGAGACTTGAATCCAGACTGTCTAATGAAAAACGATAATACTAGGCCAATTCCTTTTCCACAGGCAGTCCTTCACATATTTTAAGCTGACGCCCATGAACAATTGATGGGTCAGCTTTGGGTGATCCATGGAGCTGTTAAAATTGTATTCAATGTATTATCCATTTTTTGTAGAAAGGGTCCTTAGCTGTCATCAGATTTTACTGTGACTCCATACTTACTGACTCCCCAAATGGTGAAAAAATACTGATTTAAAAATGATTGTGAAATGTTTCTCCTTTCCCAGAGTTTTTACTTCCTCAGATGAAACATCTCCAGTTTCTCCAGTCATGCATCTTGATTTCCCCTATTCTTCCCCTCAGACCTATTCTTCCCTGCTCTTCCCTATCTTATCAAATGGCAGTCACCTGAGAGTCATGTTTGATTCCTTACCATCCCACACTCTAACCTCCAGTCCAACACAAGAGCTGCTAATTTTCCTTTTCAATTTCCTTTTCAATACACATTTCTTCAATTCAGCTGCCATGATCATTTCTAGATAGAGCTAATGCAGTCTCCTAATTGCCCCCTTCCTCCTTCCATCCTCACCCCTCTTTCAACCAAGAATAGTCTTTCTAAAATGTCAAGTAAATCATATTATTCCCTTGCTTGAAACATCTGTGGTTTCCTCTGACACTCAGTAAAACTTCCAACCGCCTACCCATGGCCCTGAAGACCATGGGTGATCTGACCCAAGCCTTCCTCTCTCTGATGCTACCTCACTCTTCTTGCTCCCCTCATTCACTGCATTGGATTGACAGCAGCCTGCTTTCAGTTCCTAGCACATGTCACATTTCTTCCCATCTCAGGACCGTTCCTCTCTTCCAGAATGTCCTTTACCCCATTCCTCCCCATCCTTCTGTCCTCAGTTTAAGTATTATTTCCTCAGAGATACTCTGACAATCTTTCTAAATTAGGACTAATTCAACTCTCCCTATTTATCGCAGCTCCTTAATGAGTTGTTAATTAGTTAGCAAGCTAGTATGTGTGTGCGCGTGTGTTTGTTTATTCTATTTTCCCCTTTAGACTATAAGCTTCATGAGGGTAGGTTCCATATTTGTCTTTTACCGTTGTACTTCCAGTGGCTTGTTCAGTGCTGGCTAGATGATAAGCACAAAAACGTCAATGAATGAATGAAAGAAGACCCAGTTTCAAGTCCTCTCACCATCCTGAACATATTCTAATGTGTAATATACCTCTTAAAATGTGGTCCCAAAATTAAACTCAAATTTCCAGGTGAGGCCTAACCCTTCCAGAGAGGTCTGGGCATGCCATGTTCACCTAATTCTTCTCTCCTTTTCAATATCAAAATAGGCTACTTCACAAACCTCCACAAGGAAATGTTCTAATAAGCTCTGTGTCTCTGCCATTGGTAAATGTGAGCATATATATATACTCAGTATATCACAAATTAAAGAGAGATTTTGATTATGGACTCATAAAGCATCAGTACAGAATGCAGCAAGCCTCTGGCTCCCAATTCAGAGCTTTTTGTATTGCCTTCCTAAAATCAGTTGACGATGCCCCAATTTAAACTTCCGTCCCCAAGTGAAAAATATTTCAACATGTTGGCCATCAGAATATGCACAATGAAGATTTGTATTTCTAGTGCCCTGCCTCCAATATGCATGATAGCCTATCAGTTTGTTTCCCCTTCAACCTTCATGCTACAAAGCACAAAGGCACCAGGAGTCCCAAGTATCTAGGGGTTTTTCTGGACACAACAGATTCAGCTTGTTTTCTGAGTGCAGGGCTAAGTTCAAAAGATGTTCTACAACTCAGGTATATAAACAAGCTAGAGCTGGAAGAGGCTGCTGTGAAATCAACGTGTCATCTCTGCTTTGTTAGATAAGCAACACACAAAATCAAACCAACCTGTTAAAATTATTACCATCTCCCTACTTACCAACAATGATGCAGTGGACGGCAGAGAGCATTAATCACTTGAAAACATCTAATCAGTGCAGAGACCTTTTATATTACCATTTAAATTCTTAACTGCCTTCAGCCTGATTTCTTTTAAGCGAAGGCCCACAGGCCTTACACATTTCATGGTTATGTTCTCTAGTTATGTAGCCTTTATTTTCTTCCTAGTGTCTCATTTTTGTCCCCCTCCCCCATTCCATTCTTTCCCTTCAAATGGACAGAACCTGGTTCCTATCACCTAGAGATGAATTAACCTTTCCAAATATCCTGACATCGGCTTCCTAGAAAAGTTCCCCAGAGCTCTGTGACCGATGGAGAAGAGAGGCAGCTTGGCTTTGACTTTAATATACATTTTGAAATACCTTTTGCAGGAAGGCTGGAAATAAGGAACTAATAACAAAGTGCTTCTAAAATTACCGGTAAATCTGAAGCATTCTGCCCGGTGCATGGCCTTTTGAGAGTTTTTAATTCATCAATTAAGTGATCAAAGATCTTGTTCAAGATACGATTACATTTCTTTTGTTCTCTTTGCACAATCATATTAAAATCGATAGCATTCCTAAAATCAAACGGGTTCCAAAGCTAAAAATAAAAACAGACAAAACGACACCCTAACATTCATCACCTTCGACAGGCTATGATTGGTCCTTAACTAATTGGGATACAAGTGCTAGGACAAACCATTCCACAGTGATGATATCACGAAGTTTCCACATTCCTAAAGCAGCTACTATGCATTTAGGCTGTAGCCAGGCCCTTCTGGGAAAGGGTGCAGACAGAGAAATTCTAGCTACTTGCCAAGGCCAAACCCAAGAGTAAATAATTTCAATAATAGAGAACGGAGGTCTTTAAGTGGCTGCTGATGACCTTTGTCACATACACAGGATTACTCTTCCTTATACCACTGAAAACCAAACAAATCCATAGCCTAAGAATCAGAAGGAAATATTTCTTAAATTACCACAATCCTTCTTAATCCTTGTTCCCCAGGAGTCAGTTATGTTTATTGTATTTTGTCTGAATATTCTTGCTTGTCTAAAAGTGGAGCTAATAAGCTATTTCTCTAAAAGGTCAGACAATAAATATTTTAGGCTTTGTGGGCCCCTCAGTCTCTTATACAACCATTCAACTCCACCACTGTACCGTGAAAGCAGCCATAGAGGACATGTCAGTGAATGGGTGTGGTTGTGATCCAATAAATCTTTATTTACAAAAACAGGCACTGGGCCAGATTTGCCTGTGGACCACAGTTTGCCCACCCCGTCTCTAACACATGGTCATGACCATAACCCACTCTTGGGGACCTTAATCTACATCACATGAATGCTGGACAATTTGTAGGAGAGTTCTTATTATGACCTCAGGATAGAAAAATAGAATTGGTCTGATAGTGGAAAGAAGGTTATTGAGCCACAAGCATAACTTTCATATGGTTTTCTCTTCAAAAAGTTCATTTTACTCTCCAAATTAAATTTTTTGGAAACATTCAGTGTTTCTTTTAAAGAACATTAGATTTCACATTGCATCCCAGTTATTTATTACCTGAGTTTGGGTCTTAACAAATATGATTTTGTTATTCTCTGTCATCAGTGGAGCAAGCACATGTGGTTCTGATTGACAAAATTGTGATAAAATTCACTGCATCCTTTAAAGAAAAGTGATTGAAAAGTTTTCAGACTGCTGCAGAGAACACAGGGGGGAAAACGAGAGGATTGAATTTCAACAAAAGACATGCCAGATTTTTTTCCTGCTCTTAATTCTTCAACATTCTCCCACTACTCAGTATCTAATTAGATACTGGAACAATCTTGGAATCATGTGTTTCTCTTTAAACTTTTGGCCAAGTCCATCTCACTATGGTTAATGTTGGGTACACTTAGGTTCCCTGCCAGGGACTAGTATTGGGTGACATCACATGCTGTGTCACAAACAATGGAACAGAAATAAGTGTGCACGCTCTGAGACAAGCAAAACACTCGCAGTCATTTTGGTTTTCCCTCTTTTCTTTTACTTCAAATCCATGTTCATTTGTTTGCTTGAAAACCCTCCTTTGTCTCTCAACTTTTTCCAGAAACAGATATCCCTTGCTATTATTGCCCCCAGAAAAAATTACAATTCAATTTTTTTTTAAATCTCATGGGCTCACATAATGTCTGCATTGTTGATCTCTGTTGGAAGAGCTTTCTTGATTAACTTAAGAGTGAACAAAACACAGGACATTCATTGAGAACACCACAGCAAGTCACCACATAACCTATCTGCCCTTATAAATAGGTCGCCTACTGGACAAGAAAAAAGACAGAATGGACATAATGCAAACAACATGACCTTCAAAGCTGTCTGGCATGTGGTTGTTTCCCTCATGAACTGATATTCATATCTGAGAATGACCATCCCATCTCCATGCTACAGCCTTCTTAATACAGAACTGGAACAAAAGGAAGTTATGTAACTCATCAGCTACTAGGGGAATGTTGAGGATGCCAAAAAAGACACAGACATAGTCGGACCTTTTTAACTTGAAAAAAAAAAAGTGTCGTTTGTGAGTGGAGAATAAATATCCTGAAACTCTCTTCCATATGTCTGCTTTCCTTCTACTGGGCTACATTCCAAAGAGGTCGTAGTAGTTCCATGTTTTTCTCTAAAATATGAAAAACTATTCTGAACAGATTTTAAAAATGTTTTTCTTCACGGTCACTAATGCACAAATGTTCCTCCGTAATTGCTTTCAAGTGAATTTAACAATATTCGCAATTCCTTGGCTAGGTGATTCCTGATTTAAGAAGTAATTTGAAGAGTCACTCTCATCAGATGATCCTCAACTACTGGTGATGGGAAACACGCACTTTTTAAATATATTGCTTGACAATACAAACTATCTACTTAGTAACACTGCCCCATGGCTACCGATATTGTACTTCTGACTAAATGCTTGCCATAAGCATAATGCTTTCTAAATGTCCTTTTTAGCAAACTCAAAATATTCCTTTGAGGGTTGAAGATGCCAGTAAATTGTAGGACCTAGACCTTTCACTGGGTCATCATCTATATGCAAAATATCTTGGTAAATTATGGGCCTGAAATGTGCGTACATTCTGATATTAGACATTTTTGCTTACCCAAACCAGCAGGTCCGTCATCTTGCTTATCTAGCTTATTGAAAATTCCCAGAAAAATGACTATCACCTAGGATTCCCACAATAAACCATGCTAAACTGACCAACTGTCTTACTGCTAGCTAATCAGTTCTCCATTTCTCTTGCTTTTTCAGTGGGTTCCTTTAAATTTTTTCCTCTTTTGTTCTATGTCTTTATTTTGTGTTATTCCATACCACCCCTAAGGCAGAAATGTGGGCTTTGACCAGCTTAGAAAAATATAAATAATCTCAAAACTGTATGAAGTGAATTCAGCTCAAAGAAGGGTGAAAGATTTGGTAAAGATTTCAAACATTTTGATCAATTCTAACTCAAAAGACTATATTCAAGTTGAGTATTTAACCAGGGCCTGATTCAAAGCAAAACCATAATAAAAAAAAATCTCGGGGCTTCCCTGGTGGCGCAGTGGTTGAGAGTCCGCCTGCCGATTCAGGGGACACGGGTTCGTGCCCCGGTCCGGGAAGATCCCACATGCCGCGGAGCGGCTGGGCCCGCGAGCCATGGCCGCTGAGCCTGCGCGTCAGGAGCCTGTGCTCCGCAACGGGAGAGGCCACAACAGTGAGAGGCCCGCGTACCGCAAAAAAAAAAAAAAAAAAAAAATCTCAACTCATCTTCATATCTTTAGTCAAAGGAATAATAATTCCATATGTCATTTTTATAGAGGTTAAAAGATATACACGTCCTGATTTTTTTTGATAAATTATCAACATTTGGAAAAGAAATTCATTATGCTAAAAAACAGCTGCAAATTTACATTGAGAAAACTTCCTTTGGTTCAGAGTTCTGTCCTGTCAATGGATATATAAATTTATTATTTTTACATTTGTCTTTATATGGAAGCATCTCAACTGCTTCTAATTGTCTTTATTTTTCTTCCCTGAATCTTTTCTAGCTCCACTACATTTTTATTCAATTACAGCAAACAAAGAAACCTGGGACGGCTATTCTAGAGCAGACACATTATGGTCTTAAAAAAGATATATTCTCATACACTAAATGGTTTAACAAGTCCTATATACAAGTTAGCACAGAAACTCAAGTTGTTTCCGGCTAGTAGTCTCAGCTGCAACAGTGGGTGTTGTTTTCCCCACTAGCTCCTGTAGTAATTGGTAAAAGTCAAGCTGGGGAAAGTTTCTTTTCTCCTGCACCCTAACACATTAGCAACAGCAACCAGAGAATGCTGCCAATTAGTGTTTTGTTTAAGCTATTATTTTGATCAGCTTTGAAAATTAGAAGAAAACTTATTTAGTAATAATTGCTTTTGAAAGAGTATGGTCACCACTTATAGAATTAAAATCAGGATATACAAGTTCCAAAACTCTGACAAAAATAGAAGCAAAGAAAACACAGTTTATGGTTCAAAAGAGAGGAAACAGCAAAAATACATGATTAAAAAGGAAGCTCTAAAAGCAGTAAGAGTGATATAGATTAACATAATAATTATAGTAAATATAAATGAATTAACTACTCCTATCGGACAAAAATTCTTAAACTGGATTTTAAAAATTGCCTAAGCACTTAAAAGTGACATAGAAAATTTAAAAAAGGATGGACAAAGATGTAACAGACTAACATAAACCAAAATAAAGTGATAGTTCCTATATTAGTACCAGTGAAAGCAAAAATCAAGGCAAGGCATTAAATGAATAAAGAGGGTATTACTCTATTGATAAAAGGTACAATATATATAATGAAACTGTAACAATCATTAATTTTTATGCATGGAATAACACTGCCCTAGATTAGAAAAATAAAATTTTTTAAGTAAAGGAAAAGCAACAAAAATGCAAGAAACACCAGAGTAAAAATCTGACAGATTAAATTAACAAAATAGAAATAATACATATGATTACCCCCACACAAAGCAAAGCAAAAGCAAAGCAAACATTTTAATATCCATAGACTATTAATATTATTTTCCCATATATTACCTAAAAAGAAGTATTGACTGAACATCAAACAGTAAAAATTATACAGACAGCATACTCTATTATGTGCCCACAGTGTAATAAAACTTTAAGCATGAACTAAAGAAAACAAAACCTTCAACAACTTGAACACTTTTTAGGGCCTCTTAATTGAAAGCACTCGCAGATTATTTAGGAAATAATGATAACACTACTATAGTAACACTTTTAAGATGTAACTAAAGCTATGCCCAGAGGCAAATTAATAACCTTAATTGTTAACTTATTAAACAGTAAGGAATCAAAATAAATTAAAATATTTAAATACAAATATTTTTAGATATGTATGCATATGTTTTTAATGTATATAGGATACAATTAAAGAAGCCCATCACACTCAACCTCTATATTCACAGAGGAAATGCTTGATGGTTGGCTCCTGGCTACTATTTGTGGTTGGGGAAAGGAAGACCTACCAGTAATGTATCAACTGCTATGCTCGGAGAGAACCCTAACAAGAAAAACCGAACAAAAAAATATACAACTGCCAGAAACATGAGCTTGTACTAGCTATAAATACTGAGCAACCCAGATGAGATGTTCCCAAATGCTGAACTATACAGACCAGTGGTGTCAAAGTATTGCATACCTATTTTTAAAAGTAGGAATCCTGAGAAGTAGGATTCCTTGAACTTCCAAATCAGAATCTCCAGGGGTAGGGCATAGGGGGGTCTGTGTTTTTAACAAAGCCTTCTGGTGAGTTTAAGTCACTGGATATTGATCATCATAGTTAAGTATCAGGCAATAAGGAAAAATAACTAAATACATGAAGACTATCAGCAACTGAAAGAGGGAAAACAACTGAAAAGATAGAGAAAATAGACCTGATATTAAGTACTCTCTACTGTTTCCTGTTTTAACTCTCAGTCTCAGTGGAATTAAAGAGGCTATTTCATCACTGAAGCAAGAATAGAATTTTTAAAAAGAAAGAAGGGGGAGGGGGAAGGAGAAACTACTTGAGAACAAGAATGAATTCTTCAAAATTTAGGGGGAAAAAAAAAGAATGGGTGTTGCCTTTAGTAAAGGCAGTGAAGAGCAGAATAGAAACTACTGAAAACTGAATGAATACATCAGAAGACCAGAAAGAATTCTCCACATCATAAGAGTTTTTAACAGAGCAAATGGAGAGAAGAGAGGCGCGTGATGGCTTTGTAGTGTGTCAGTTTGGCTAGAATGAATTACATTTCCCAGAATTTTATTTTATATGTATATAATTTTATATATACACATACTATTTACGTACCACTATCCAAAGGAATTATCCATTTAATCCTCCTTTAATCTTATGAGAATGATTCTATAACTATCCACATTGTATAGATGAGGAAACTTAGGCAAAGTGATTTACGTGGCTTGCTCAAGGCCATACAGCTAATAATTGTTGGAACTGGGTTTGAAACTATACCCACTGGTTTCAGGATCCACCCTTTTAATCACTACAAATCACAGACAGCAATTAAAGCAGAAAAACCAATCATTGTCTAAATAATTGTTGCTAATGTGCTTCTGAAATTTCATGTGTTTATTTACCAAGTCTACTGTACTTAGGTTTTCCAATTCATTCATTAATTTCCTTGCTCCAATGCATTTGAAATTGTTGCATTAGTTGTTCTTTTTCTTTTTTAATGTATTGTTTTCCTAAGTGAAAAATGCATGCTCCTAAAAAATTCAAACTACAAAGAACTGAAGTAAAAACACCCCATGATTTCTACTTCTGCCAACAGTTTGTTATACATAATTCCAGGCATTTTTTATGTATACTGCTAGAAAAGACAGAGAAAGGGGTATGGGGAGAATTACACAACAGGCTTCAGTTGAGAGATGGGTATATAAGTGTTTGTTTAATCATTATTTATACTTTCTATATATAATATTCCTTTGTAAGAATGAAATAATTTAACTGACAAATAAGCAAACTGCCTTTCACCACAAATGGCATACTTATTAGTATATTCACCGATTTTATTAAACTTTCTAGCAGCAAATCAGATATAAAAGTACAACTTGCTACTCTATTTCCCAAGATAACTCTCAGAAATTTGAACTATGTGCTATGGAAGTGCTTGAATGGAAAGTAAGGAATACTCGCATTCAACTAAAACTCCATTACTTCATGTATTCTCAGGAGCTAGCAAGAAAACATATTCTTTTCTAGGACATTTTAATGAAAGTAATATTAAACATAGTCAGATATTATAGTAAGAACACATTTACTCTATGTTCAAACACTGCATTTTCCCATTGTACTGCTACTTTTAAACAAAAACAGCAATAAAAATAAGATGTGATAGGCACAGGTGTAAGAACCTTTGAAAGTTTTAGCTCATGTGATCTTTGTGCCAAATGGTCAAAGTGGGAATTTTTATTCCCATTTTACAGAAAAGGAAACTGTGGCTCTGGTAAATAAAATAATATGCCCAGGTCACATGGCCACTAGGTGGCAGCCCGTTTCCAACCCAGTCTCCTGCCTACAAATCCAGGGCTCCTTCTATTCTATCATTGAATAGGTTGGCTTTTCCTAGTGGCAAGCAACAGAAACCAACCATGGCTGATGAAAAAAAGTAAAAAGGGGCAGTGGGTAATGCAAAGAACCCCCAGAAATACTGGAGAGCTAGATTTGGGGCAACATAAACAAAAATACTTCCAAAAATCATACCACAGAATGAGTGGAGAGAGGACATTACTACTGTCACTGCTGAGCACTCAAGAACACAAGTAGGAACATGTGATGGTCTCAATGATGCAGCATCACTGCTGTCTCAGGACACACTCTTTCTGCAGCCATTGCCCCTAGCAGGGAATGACCTGGAGGGTGTGCTTTCCCTATCACTCCAGAACAGTTGTCCCTAGAGTCTAGACTATGCACTTGAACTCCAGCTGCAAGAGAGCCAAAGAGGGTGTGAGGGAAGAAAAGCAAATAACTGGCATTTCAGCTTTTCCAGCAAGAGGTAGGTAGTGCCCACAACAAGGCTTGTAAGATGAGAGAGAACCCAAAACATGAGAAGGAGGTTCTGATAGTGACCAAAATGGATGACAAATGCTCCCTGAAAGACCACCCTTTGACTGCTGCACCATCAACATACATCTTTCTTACTCATACTTTTTCTTCTCCCACAAAGAGCTCTTACCTAACATAATACATCAACCCCTATCTAACCTAAAAGCACATCTTCTTTCCTCCAATGGTGGACAACCCAAAGACCTTTCAGTTAATGCATCCAGCTACAAGTCCAAGATCTTCTTGAGTACTGTCACTTTTCAATAGTCTGTAATCTATAGACTAAACTATAAAGTTAATAATCATTAACATATACAATATAAGATAGATAGAAATGATAGGGTAAAGGGAGAGAAAAAGATTTCTTAAGATATGTAAACATACATGAGACACCACAGCAGGTAAGAAAATATGGGCAGATATTAACAGTCACCTGCAAATAGACATGATGCTATCGTTGGTACTTCTGACTTCCCTCCTCCACACCTTCCACAGTTCAATTTCATTCTGCTCCTCAGCGGACCTGGTTTCTTTACCCAATGTGATCACCTAAACCTTCATTCCCAAGGGATTTGAGGTATTTATGTAGTCTTTCATTTAGTTTTATCACTGGAGCAGTACAAGAAGGCACCCCAAAGCCTGGGTTCCAAATCCCCTGGGTTCCAAACTCCTTGCTGCCATCATATGTTCTCTTGATGGACGCCATCTTTCTTTGGGTACTAAGCCTCTCAATCAGCAGATCTCAGAGATCCTCAGATGAGAAATGTTCCAGATGTGGTTGATAGGCATTCACCACTCCAACCATTTCTTCATTTCAACTACCTGATTCTAGAATTGTGGCTACAGGGGATTTTCTTGAACTCAATTATTCCTGAAATGACTTCTGATTCTCACCCTTCCAGCCTTCCAGTGATTTCATAAGCACCTAATTACCTATATTAAAGCCCTTTCTGCCTAAAATACCTGGAATGATTTTTGTTTTTGCACTGAATCTTGAGTGATACAGGAATTAAAACTTTGTGAGTGGGTCATTAGCTGTAGCTGTGAGAGGCATAATTCCCTTTTCCTCCTCTTCGATTGTCAAACTTATATATTCTTGTATGACAAACACAGAGTCACATTTTCATCACTAGTTGAAAGCATACTTACTAGTTCCAAGTATCCCATAGGACAGCACCCTAACTTCACAAAGTAGTCTCTGATCTAAGGCTACAACAGAGTCTTCAACAGGCCTTCCACCATTCTGGGGGACTGCATAAATTGCAGAAGATGGTTGATGTCAGCATCCATTCCTACCGCCTTTTATATGCTTTCCTGGACTCCAGAGGCTGGAAAGCTAAATTTCACAAACTACACTGCAGCTTCTGAGAGATTACATGAACCTCATGTGCTATACCCATTGCCTTAGTCTTCTGATGTAAATTCAGTTCATGTTCAGGAACTATGTGGTGTGCGGCATCACAGTGGAAAATAAAGCTTTTAGTGACTCTAAGGATTGTGGGGCTGGCTAATGCGTGGCAGACAACAAAAGCAAGTTCAAATTCAAAATTACTCTTGCTCTATGATGGTACAGTCTTAATATAGTTTGGTGTCTGGCTAATCTCCCTTGAATATGGTACCATACTGGAGGCCACAGCTAGCAGACTGGGCATTCAGCAATGACAGTAGTCAAGTCAACCTTGATCAGATGAAGTTCACAAGTTGAGGCCAGACTACTTGAGTATGTTTGTAAAACTGAAACAATTATCGTCAGGTTAATACTAACTTATCATGAAGAACCATTGGTAATTAAACCTCCATCTTTCTTTCCTACTCAATCAGTTGGTCATAGGGACCTCCCTTTGAGGCCATAAGTATGAGCTTAGAAAAACCTACTTGAGTTAGGTCCCATATATAGCACCTCCACTTGAAAATGTACTGCAGTTTAGCACACCCAAATATATGGCTAGGTGAATCATAACACACATCATGGGCAGTCCAGGGTAAATAGTTATCTGGTATGCCATAGTTAAATATTAAGTCTCTATAAGGACCTTAAAACAAGCTGAGAGCTGTTTCTCAATAGAAACAGCTAGTTTCTTGACTAAGAGAGCATGGATTTAATCTCAAACCCCAGAGGCATTTGCTATGCTTCTCCTGATGAGACATAATACATTCTTCATGCAGCATCCCAGTTTGTTAAAACATTTTGAGTAATGGGAAAGAAAATATACTCTGGTAGACAGAAAAATCCCTCAGGAAAAAGAATGGAATGTAGGTACTGGCAATTTTAAGTTTCCTTGAAGTGGTGAGGGGGTAAAAGTGATGAGATATGGGTGAGGACCTGACAGCACTGCTACACCTAGTAAGTGGCTTCAAGCAGCACAGCCAAATCTGTTATACATTGCCTTCAAAATGAAAAGAGACCCACTAAGTTCTGCATCTCTTTTTTAATGGTAGAAGACTCAAACTTCAGCAAATATCCTGAAATTTTCCAAAGCACTGGACCCTCTACACACTTCACTGAGCAACTCAGGTCTTATATTTTCCTGGATATTGTTCCCATTTTCCAGTATGCAAGCATCTAGAATGTCTACAACTTCATGTCGTCCAGATTATGTCAGTATAAAGCCATTAATTTCATGACCTAGCCTTATGTCCTTTGGGATGAAACATTCAAGCTCCCCAGAAATTGAATTATGGCTCAAGATCAGAGTATACATAATTCTGAAGCAAAATGGCAAAAGTATATTGTTATCCATGCCAAGTGTAAGAAAAACACTATTTGTATCTAGATACAGTTGACCCTTGAATAATACAGGTTTGAACTGTGCAGGTCCAGGTATATATGGATTTTTTTCAAAAAATATGTACCACAGTACCGCATGATCTGCAGTTAGTTGAATCCACAGATGCAGAACCATGGATATGGAGGGCAACTGTAAAGTTATATGCAGATTTTTGACTGTGAGCAGGGTCACCACCCCTAACCTGTGCATTGTTCAAGAGTCAACTGTATATTGATAGGAAAAAAAAAAAAGATTTGGAAGAGCAGTAGTTAAGGCTATATTCGTTGCTTCAGTAAAGACACCACATCTGGAACACTTGATTTAACTGAAGTTACCACCTATTAAATTTATGATCATGATAATCCACCCGCATTCTCTAAGACCAATTCATACAAGAGAATTATGTTAGGAAGTGATAAGACTCAACATCCCCACCACTTTTGAATGGTTTATGATGACACTTAAATCTGCAGTTCCCCAGGGATGTGGTACTGCTTTTCATTTTGTCTCTTGGTAGTAAGACAAATTCCAGTGGTTTCCACTTGGTCCTTTCTGATATATCAGAAGCCATTATGGAGTTCTTCTATTGCTGATGATATATATTCCAATAATAAATTTATGAATTAAAGAAATAAAAGAGGGATGCATTTAGGGTCCCACTGGGCTTACTATAAGACAGATTTGGATCAAATCTCTATCATCTGAATTCCATAAATCCCATATTCTCACAGAAGAACCAGGTTGCGTTCTGGGTGCCCAGGCCTTAGTGTTACCTCAGAGCTAACATCTAATACTTTATGAAAGGTCTAGGTATTTCCCTTTTCCCCAGCTGCTCAGTTTACCCTGGTGAATGGCTCAGGTCCCTTTGAAAAGGATAAAAGATTTAAATATACTAATTAAGATGTTATTGTAGATTTTTTCCTCTCAAGAGTATCTGGTCTCCCCTTCATTTAAAAAATTCTGAACCTGTAAACTTACACAGATTTGGGACTTTAAAAGAGATAACTGTTATGAGGCCTTAGTTAATCAAGTATGCAGTTTTTCTTATTCGTATTAAGTAGAATCTAATTGGGCTACCCATCTATTTTAATCCTAGTTACTACCAAACACTATAGCTGGCCGAACTAATATCATACTAGTTCTGATGCATGTTATGATAACTGTACTCACCCTGTCTTTAACGTTTTGAGCTGGTACTTAGGCTCTGCCATCGTGGGACCCATGTATCCTCACTGAATTCATGAAACTCTACTGTGTCTCCAACCAGCATCCTTGGCTTACAGAGAATGGCCACTGTAGCACTCTTCCAAGACCAGGAATACTCTCATTTATGTATTTCTAAATGCCTGAAGGAGGGAATATCTTCTGAATCTTCTTGGAGAACATGATTAGAGTTAGGCAAACATGATAAATCCACTCCAACTTTTCTAATTTCCTGAGCATCTGAATGCCTAGTGTGACATTAAGCACTCTTACTTAAGCTACTATATTGAATCCAGAATCTGTAGTAAATATATCCATATCAATTAATTCAGATGAACTTAAAATTACACTCCTTCTTCCTTGTTCTTATACCTTCAGAATCCATTTACACATATATTATCCAATTTTTAAAATTAGCAAAATCTTGCAGTTCAACTCTCTAATTATTATTACAGGACATGCTGGGATCTGTCTCTAGATACAGGTCTGGGGATGGTGCATGATGTTGAGAATGGGCCATAAAGAGCATTGGATTCTGTTTGCGAGGAGGTCATTCCAGGGTTTTCAAGAAAGGTAGGGCAAAAAGGCTGCTTCAGCCCACAAAGGAGACTCATGGGTTTGGGAGCCCATTACAGTCTGAATCATTCAAATTCTTCCCTATAACCCCACCCCAATTCTGTGATTTCATCCCTTTTTCATCAATACACTTTGACACCAGTCAGTGAGTTCAGTTGACTTGGTAATTCAACAACCTTTACTGTGAATTTCTTCTGCTCTGTGACTAGGAAAGATATTCTTTTGGTTTGCAAAAAAAAAAAAAAAAAAGTCCCTTTTCTAGAACCAAGAATTTAGGGACTTCAGTTTATCATTCTTTTTCTTTAAATTGTCTAGCAACATTAGAAGCAACCAGTCCTAGCATCCATTTATTTAACACTTAATATCCTGAGGTGCAGGTAATAAAAACCTGTGTTGGTTTATTTAAGCCAAAAAGGATGCTTATTATAAAATATATATTGGCCTTCCCTGGTGGCACAGTAGTTGAGACTCTGCCTGCCAATGCAGGGGACATGGGTTCGAGCCCTGGTCCAGGAAGATTCCACATGCCGCGGAGCAACTAAGCCCGCGTGCCACAACTACTGAGCCCATATGCCACAACTACTGAAGCCCGTGCTCTGCAACAAGAGAAGCCGCCGCAATGAGAAGCCCACGCATCGCAACAAACAGTAGCACCCGCTCAAAGCAACTAAAGAAAGCCTGCGTGCAGCAACGAAGACTCAACGTAGCCAAAAATTAATTAATTTAAAAAAAATTATCTAGCTCACAAAATTGTCATGAAAGTTGAAGACACAGGTTCAGAGCTACAAAGCTAGGAGTGATGCCTAGAATCCCAGCAGAGAGCTGGTCTAGTGAGGATGTCACTGATGCCCCTGCTGAGCACTGGACAATGCAGCCCTACCACAGACAGTAGACACTGGATACCAGCATGGATGCCCCGTGCCCCAGGAACTCACTCATTCAACCACTATCACAAAGAAGCATCCCTCATGGTTCTCTCAACTCTGAATCGGAGGCATACTATGGGTAGAACCTGTTATACATGCCTGTGTTCTCATGATAAGAAAGATTTGGAACTTTCAGTTTTTATAGCAGGAGGAGGCTGTCACTAAGACACAACATTACAGAATTTTCCCACGATAAAGGATTCAGATAATATTTATCAAAACACCAACCATATCCAATAGAAGCAAATGGAAACAGAAATAAGAAAAGTAGTTTTCTAAAACTGAAGACAATGCATACAAGTAATAGTGTATAAAATTAACAGATTTTTAAAAATTAAGATAATCAATACTGGTAAATGGGGAAATGGCATTCTTCTATCCTATACTAGTGGGAATGGAAGCTTTCTAGAGAGCAGTAAGGCAGGACACACCTCAAAGCCTTTCCATTTTTTCTATTGAGGCTATCTATATCTATAGTTTCTAAAAAACATTATAGTAAATATTATTTCATAATCAGAGAAAATAAAGTATTATTTAAATTTTTAAGTAACATTACCAAGCTCTCAGGGAAAATGGCTCAGATTTTTCTTTTTTTCTTTTTTCTTTTTGGAGAAATCTACCAAATACTCCTTTTTCATTTTCCCCTCTATCAACGTATTTGTTTGGCAAGCATTTATTAAGCATCTGTGTGTCTACATCAGCAGCTGACAATTGTAAAAATTATATCTATATTATTTTGTTGACTGCATTTGTTTTTTTGGGTTTTTTTTTGCGGTATGCGGGCCTCTCAATGTTGTGGCCTCTCCCGTTGCGAAGCACAAGCTCCGGACGCGCAGGCTCAGCGGCCATGGCTCACGGGCCCAGCCGCTCCACGCATGTGGGATCTTCCCGGACCAGGGCACGAACCCGTGTCCCCTGCATCGGCAGGCGGACCCTCAACCACTGCACCACCAGGGAAGCCCTTGACTGCATTTTTTAATGGATGAAGAAACCAGAATATGAGTTGACATCTTCAAGTTCTCAAGCTGAACTTGAGTTGGCATCTCAAGTCCTAAATGCTCTTAAATATAGTCCAGTTGTTCTGCTACAAATTAAGGTGATAATGGACACTGAAGTTTATATGACACAGATTCCCCCAAGTATTAGGAGCTAGAGACTCAAGGATCTACATATTTCTAAAGCCCCAAATTCATTGCAAATTCACAGCAAATCTTACCCAAGGTGTATCTAATAACAGATCTAGAGTTCCTGAACTACTGTTCACAGATAATACAAAAGGTCAGTTGCAAGTAAATACTGTATAGCTCTCCAGGTATTTGGTTTACTGGTGTCCAGCATTGATAGAATGACTAAATATTAAACAGTTATGTAAACAATGTCAAAGTGCTCCTGCCCAGTCTGGGGCTTCAATTTTTTTCTGTGAAATTGTTGAGTTCTTGATATTGTTTTTGATACTTGAAATTGGTTTTGGACAATTCCAAATTTAGCAGTAATTTCAAGGAGGCTTCCTGGCATGTGTTCTAGATTGGTCTCCACATTAAACTGATAAATCAAGAGATTTATCTCCTCAATAGGTCAAAATGATTATTACCATCCTCTTGCCTTTTGGAGGAAAAGAACTTCATCCTTCTATGTGATTTATTCTTTTCATGGGCATCCATTCAACACTGAGCTATTGTTTCAGAACAAGGAAAATGTATTCCTTTTACAGGTTTATTCCTTAAACTGGCATTTGTTTAAGTAGTTTCCACTGCACAAACACAAAAAGCCCTAATACATGCAGACTGGGTCGGCCTCATGCCATCAGATGTCACCGCTGACGGGTGATGGCACTTATATAGATTTACACAACAAAAACTACATTAAAAATGTTAAGGTGGCGAGACAAAGACACAAAGCCCTAGAAATTCACAGCTCGGGATTTAAACATACTATATCTAAGAGGAATGGAGTGCATTAGGGTAATGGGAAGGTGACAGCGTCCCTATTATACCTACAGTGCTAGACACTTAATCCTTAACTGAATTTCCTGGTGGTGCTTGCTTTGTCTCATTCTTGGGGGCTTATGCTTTTTAATGACATTATTGTTGTGTAAATGTTCTTGTTTTATAACGTAATTTCAGGTTGATTATCATCTGTTTATGCAATTAGTGTAATTATACCTAATTACATAGTAGAAACAACATATATAATTCATTTATTAGAGGTATAACTGTAGTATGTAATGATTTTCAATCCTTATGAAACTTTGTTAACAAATATTCCATGAATGTGAAAGCAAAATATTTAGATGCCAGCTCTCTTACATTATGTATATATATTTTTTCATAAGCTCAGTAATAATTAGATTTACTGCCTGTCAAATTTAGTGTTAAAAATCATATTGCCATATTAGAGGGAATACAAATATAAAAACTGTATGTAGGAAAATTAGAAACACTCCCTGGTGTTTTCTTTAAGGTTTGGTTTTGTAAATCTCTCAATTAAGATTTCTTACCTATAGAGCGTCACCCTCAGGTGAATTTTGACAGTAAAGTTATAAATCCAGTAAAGAGATTTATATATAACACTATGACATATAATACCCACATGTGTATGTGACATTCCTAACCAATAATATTGCCCTCTTTATTCTCGTGTTTTTCTTTATTTGATTCTGAACCAAAAGGGAACTTAAAAATGATGAACTAAAAATGGCTTGATATAAAAAGAAGTAGATCATAAAATAAGAAAGATGATGCATGCCTCTAAAATCAGCCAAGATTCTTATGAAGAGTTGAAAATAGTTGCTGAAAGAGAACATAAACTGAACTCACATACAAGAAATGCATATTAATGTAGGTTATCACCATTTATTTCTTTATCAAATGTCTATCTCTGTTATTGGTCACTTAAAGAAAATATTATTTAACTATTCCTTCCCTTCTCAAAATATGGACTAAAAAATGCAATATGAATAAACTGAACGCAGAGATTTGCTGCTTTTGAATTATGTGGTACATTCTCCCATGTGGATAAAAACCATCAAATATCCTCAATTATTGCTTACTGCTGAGACAAGTATTAGAGGGTCTAATTTACATCATCGGAAATTTTAGGCAATAATATCAGAAAAGCAACACTTTAAACATTAGCACATTACTGTAAAAATACTACTCTTCTCCTTTTGGATATATACTAACCTTATGAACTGCGAATTCCATCTCTATCAGAAGGCAATATTCTCAGCATCTGATTTACAAACAAACTTATATTCAAATGAATCCTGGATTTCAATTATCATTGAAGCAAACTATCAACTTAAGTTTTTAGTCTTAGCTAAGATACCTACTCTTTCAGAATCACTCTAGGCACACTCAACACATAAATTTTTTTTAATTAATGAAACAAAACTTTTATTAAAAAGTCAAGGTAAAAAGGTTTGTTTTTTTAGTTAAGATGAGCAGGAATTATTACTCTGAGAAAAGGAGGCAAAAGTTTTGTTTCTTGAATCCTGGGTCAAAAAAAATCTTCACTCAGAATATTCAGTTGTTGACATATATGAAAATTACAATACACCCCTATAAATGATGCATATTAAGGTATACATTTTCTGAGGATAAGGACTATAACTTGTATTTCTTTCATTCCCTCATGGTACCATGAACAGTGCCTGCATAAAGGAGTTGAAAAAAATGAATGAATGAATAGAAAAATGAAAACATGCAACTAATTTTTACACAGAACAAATTGACAATAAGCTTTTTTTCCTTTTACTTGCTCCCTACTCTTCTTTTTAGAAGGACTTAACAAGTTGGTATTTTAAAAAGTCAAATATTCAGACTTTCTTCCCCTTGAATATATTCAATTGTATAATATAGTGTCTGGCACAAAATAATCATCAGAAATGTTAGTCCATGAAGGTTCAGTACGTGATATAGATTCCCTGAAAAAGTCTGAAAGCCAACAAGGAAAACCCCTTCACACAATCGCAGTAACTCAAGAAAACCTGAGGCCATCTGGTCCTGGCAACATTTGGCAAATAACAGGCACTTCTTGTTAATTATTTGTTTCCTCCCATCCCCTTCTGGCTTCACAGCAGGAGGCAGAGCCCATGTTTTGGGAAGAGGCTACCTAGGTAAAGAAGATTAATACATTCTACAAGGGAACCCCTCTGCTGGCTCCTAGGAGCCCTCCTCCGCTCACTGTTTCCCTCTCTACTAGGGAGCACTAAAGAAGTGGACAGGCTGGGAGACACAAAGAATCTGTGTCTGCCGTTAGAAGGAAGCAGTGATGGGAGATAAACCTGGGAAGGAAGGAAGAATGTGACTACTAGGCAGCTGGCCCCAGACATACTTGTTTTTACTTTCCTCCTACACCCATAAATGTTTTTAGAATGTATTAAACAGTCAACTTGTCATTGGTATTAATCTGTAAAAGTTGATACAGACCAAACAAAAAGAAAGCTTTCTTCCGCATCTGTACTTTAGATTCTAAGGACAAAGTGAGCACAGTCAGGAATAGGTTGTTCAAGAACAACTCTCTTCTTCACCAAGGAACTGTCTAGCCCAAAGTTGTGCCTGGGCCCAGCAAATAACGAGCTGCCCTTCCATCCCCGTGGCCTAGACATGAACCCTATTGTGCAAATAAGGGAGGCTGTGAACACACACTTTTCAGACAAAAGTAATACAGCCATACGTTTGCTGGCTTGTTTCAGCAGTGACCAGCTTCTGGGGATATTGAGTACCCTACCTTAAAATTTACAAAAGGCCTAAGCCAGATGGGATGGAATTCACAGACGGTACTGGCAGCCAAATGATTAAACAGAAGCATGCACAGCTTCCAACTCAAGAACTGCACCAGTGCATGTCTGACCAGTGCAGTGATAAAAAAAAATCTTGTGTAATGTCCTGAAAGGGGATGAGGTAAAAAGGGCTAATGATCTTTGGATCTTTAATGTACATCAGATGAGGAATGTACGTCTTTGAATTAGATCCCTAAGTGTGAAAACTGTGACAACTTCTGGAAAGTTTGTTAGTCTCTAACTGGCTCTGAAAGCACATTATCTTTCTGTCTCACTCTGTTGCTACTTTTTAAAAGAAGTCCATCACCCCAAACATGACAGCAAGACACTAAACTTTGAAAAATGCCTTTCCATATTTTTTTCCCATAAACCATTGGTTTAAACGTTAGAGATTAAAAAATGGAAACATTTCCCTAGCTTTATACTAATGTGGCATTTACACATTCTTCCATACCATTTGAATGCACTCACCAGGCTGGCATCCATTCTAAGCACAGTGTAAAGTCTAGAAAGGCATTTTATTCTTTCCAGGTGTTCCTGACTAGCTTATTTATGGTCTGACTTCCTTTCATAGTGTGAGAAACCTTAGCCTTCTGCCAGCTGCAAAGGGTTGTTAGAAGAAGCATTTTTAAGTTAAAAAATATATAGCAACAATTTTCCTCTCCTCCCTCTCTCTCTCTGCCACACTTCATGCACCTTCTTGCATTGGTTAGTCCATGACATGTCTAAATAGGCATTTAACTGTACTCACCATCAAAGAAGCTGCCCCATGCAGGCAACAGTATATTAACTTAATGAATACCAGAAAGGATAAGAAGGAGGGTACAGAGCTGTTAACTCAGCCCAAGTTATGCTTCCTGAGAACACTCATCACATTCGCTGGTAACACACACATACACACAGCATCATGCACTTTTCTCCCCTTCTTTAGTTCCAGAAAAGCTGAGGGTCATTACAATGACATACAGCTGAAAAGTACACCTGATTTGCAAAGAAGCCATACAGTATGCTTGTTTTATGCACACAGTCACATAAACTAACCTTAAATGTTTTCTCATTCATGATTAACATCTGAAGGTCCCTGGCAGTATTTCCTTGTGTGACTACTTAAGTAGTCCCGATTAAAAACCACTATTTGCCTCTTTAGTGGCCATATTACAACACAAATATGTAGATGTAAAAAGATAAAATAATTTTGAAAGATAAATTTTCAACACCATAAAAGAAAATGAAATGTATTCTAATTTGTATTCTAATTTAAAGAATTACAGGTACAGAACTAGATAAATAATTTGGGCTTAAATAACTGGTTCTACCCACTTAAAAAATGCACTCAATTAGGACAACTTTGTAAATGTTTCTGAAATGACGGGGGTTTTAAAAAATTATTTGAGAGTGTCATTTATAACAATTATGACTTTTAGAAGAAGAAAGAATGTGAATGGTGGCAAAGATGAGACATAATTGACCATGAGCAATAAAAAGGTTGACAGGACTTGAACATTTTTAAATAAAAAATTACTAAATCCAAACAACTTGGATCCCAGGAAAATTTGAGTGCTTAACTAGCAAGATCACAGAATACCTATGTTCCTTGGAAAAGAAAATTCATTTTTATTGAGAAGGTGTGGTTCAAAAAATTACCACATAATTTAGAGATCCACGGGAATCTTTGGCATTTCAAAACTTGAGTGGAGCCTTTGGAAAAAGCTCATCACAGCTCCTTTCAATCTCTGAGGAAGCTGGCATTCTGCGATGGAGTTGTTAAACAGCCTGGCCATGCCAAAATTCATCATAGCACTGCCCCAGGGAGGCTGCTAGCTGCCTGACCCTAGCAACTCGGAGTGGGACTGGAACAAAAGGCTAGCATCCATTTCAAAAAGAACCCCAGGAAGCATCTGCGGGAGGATGAAGAGTGTCGAGGTGGAAGCTGGAAGACAGTGGGAGTGAGGAAAGCACTCGCTAAGGAAGGCAGAGAGAGCTGGAAGGAAGGCAGGCTGAGCCAGCAGGTTTATTGGCAGAAGTCGCACACACGATTGCTAGGCAATGGTCAATTTCCAGACAATAACAGCACAATAACTGCAAAGCAGTAAAGATGAGAGATCATGAAGAATGCATCTTCACACACAGAGAAATGACAAAGAGAGGAAAAGGAAGAGCGAAGGAGGGAGGAAAGTAAGGGAAAGGACAGGAGGAAGGAAGAGAAGGATGAAAAAGAATAGGGAAGTGGAGGGGAGGGGAACCACTTTAAGAAAGTAAACATGAATTATCAGGTATCTTTGTGTTTACAGACTGTGGAGTCTATCTAGGCTGGCTAATGGCATGCTATTCCTTTTCTTGTGCTGTCAAGAAATATTACTGATTGTTAATAGCATTAAAATCTTTATCACTTAATTTATTTTATTAAACCCATTCAGATTTAACATTACTAGCACACAACTGTAAAGAGCAGTAATAATGCCATCGAGGTTGGTATCAATGATGCTGAAGGGTATTATGTAAAACGCAGCCAATGAGCAACGAGATGACAGGTTCTTACAAACCTTTACATTAGATTAAGGAAAAGCCTTGCACAGATTCACCAAACTGTGATCTTAATATGATATAGCATCCTCTGTCCTTTGATGTCCCTCTAGAATTACTTGTCATCCTCCAACATTTAAAAACCAAATCTCAACATCCAAGAAGAATTGTAAAAAGAGTTAATGTATATTTAAATAATGCATAAACTTTAACTCTTTCCTTCTGCTTCTGTGTTTCTCTCAAAGCCATTCTTTCAAACAAAACTTTGATATGTCAAATACTTTTTTAAAAATAATAATGCTATAGGCCAATGAAAAAATGGGGTTATAGCTTTATATAATATTTTTAATTATTCACTCAAATAACTTTTATAGTTCACACAATTAAGGACTTGAACTGTCTTGCATGGGCTAGAATCCTTCCAGGGTACCTTCAATCCCTAGCAAGACAAATTGAGGTGAGCCATTTCAGTACAACAATTACCCAGAAAAGGTCTTCTGCTTCATCCTGTCAGACTTGTGGAATTTTATACATTTTTATTCATATATGAGATCTGTGAGTAAAAGCCATTCTGATCAACCCTATGGGCTATATCTAATAGGATACATCATACAACATGCACTACTGCCCCACCCCCATCAACGTGGGGAGTCAAGGTAATTATAATATGATAAATGAATTAGACCATGGGAATGAGAAGATCCGTAAGGTTGAAAACAATTATCTTGACATTAAAAACCTCAATTGTAGTGAAGTTTTGTTAAAACACAAAGTTTATAGAAATTAAATTTGGAGACAAAAGGGGATCTCACCTAATGAAGGATCATCTGTGACAGTGATAGATAAATCTTGCAAAGACAACACTCAAGGATTTAAAGGAGCCCAATTAAGCTGGACTAAATATCAGAAAAACCACTAGTAAAGAATATAAGGGTTTTTCTTTTCTTATATGATGAATCTGCTATATAAACTTACCAATTACAACACAGACTCATTAATTGGATTATTTTATGGCTTCTCTGAGCACTGACTTTTGGAACTTATGTTAAATTTAGATATGACTTCTAAGGAGAAAGAGAAAAAACTCATCTGGCAATTTAAAGCTGTTTCAGGTGACTTTTTTTTTCATTAAGTTGAACACTGTCATCTTCCAACATATTTCTGAAGTACCTTTATTTTTAGGGGTTTGTCCTAAACAATACAATTTTCTTGAGAAAATAGCTGTTTAGTCTAGGCTTATCTTTATGTAACTGCTGTCTCAATCAACAAATATTTATGAGTACGTACTGGAGTAACTGTAACTAACATTTCTAGGCAGCGGGTAAGTAATCAAGTGATATGATAAGCTTTTATTTTATTAAACTTCACCAGACTGCTGATGAATTTTTGTCCCATAGGAAGTTGAGTCTCAACCTAAGTAAGAGTCATTGATCTCCGTGACATCACACCAGGCAAGAAGCAAAACTGGAATCTGAACCCCCAGGCTTCAACTGCAAACCTTCACATCCTACGGGATAATGCAACAAAGCCTAATCCAGGGCTCCAGCTCTTGCTAACTCACAACCAAGTTGTAAAAGTAAATACAGTGAAAACTATGTTAGATGTAAATCACACTTTAAGGCATAAAAAGATGTCAAAGCACTTTGCATCCACTTTGAAACCAGACACCACCACCCCACTAGAAACAATGGCATTTCAGTAAATCTATTTTACTTAAAGGAAAAGGTTAAATAAGCTGGTGAATGCCAGCAAGTGTTCTTTGGCTAATGTAGGGAGGTGCTCTTGGCAATCTCCTGGCCTCTGAGATTTTGCTAATTGTTTTTCCAAGAAGAAACTTAAGTCTCTTTCAAGCACTATCTTGAGTAAATGTTGCCATGGAAAAGGCTTGGTATTCCACTTTCTATAGTGGTTGCACAGCTACTGTAAAGAGTGCAGAGAGGAATTTTTGTAAGCAGCTGCCAACCACACCCTAACCCCAGGCAGCTGTCTTGTGTTATGAATTACTGGTCACGATAATAAGTGTGGATGATGAGTTATAAAACATCCCCATTCCAGACAATGCAAAGTAAGTCTTCCTGATTATGGGAGGAGGTAGATGGAAGACACAAGAAATCAGATATAGAGCATTCTTGCCATGTTGGAATATAAATGACAGGGGTTCAGACACACATTCTCACTTAACTGTCACTCTTCAATAGACTGGCTAACAAAATGCTCCTGTCCAGTATATACTGGGATACACACATTCCAACTGCAAAGGCCTCAGAGGGAGCAGTCATTTATGGCTCATCCTTCCATACATGTTCTAAGTGATTTGGCCAGGAAGCACAGGAGTGAAGAAAGGACAGACTTTCCAGTCACTCTGAAAGAACCTGTCAAATCACCAATGCTACCAGCATCTTTCATTCACTGGTACCTAACTGAAGGGAAAGATAGGTAGGAGGCAGCCTCTTACAGGACTGCAATGATGATGTAAGAAATAAAGCAGAATTCTTCACCCGAATTCGGGAAGGTTTCTGGGTACAACAGTTTCAGAGCCCAGAATTCCTACTCATATCTTAGGGCAGAATTTCCCAAGGCTGAAGTGCTACGTCGGCTTGGTGCATTTGGGCCAGATGAGTTAGGGTCCTGACCACTTGATTTTCAGGGAATCAGGAAAAGAGCTCAGGCTATAAAATACCTTTCTGATCATTTTTCACTGCTGTGGCTTCAGAGGTTACCAAAGTCTGTAAGGGCACAGAATATAAAATGTTTCCCACTGCAGACCTGGAAGACTGGGCCCTTGAGTCGTGAGTGGCCCACCATCAAAAAACCCTTCTCCCTTTGTTACATCTGCTGGGCCTTCCACTAAAGAACTGAATTAGATAGACTGGGGGAAGGGGAGGAGGCGAGTGGGGAATGGGGGATGGAAGGAAGGCTGGTGCAAGAATATATTTTCTATGTCTGGATAAGGGAACAGGATTCTAGGTAATTGCCTGGTTTTCTCATTGTTCTCGGCTGCCAATCCGAGATTCATAGAGGGGCTGAAGGGATCTCTCTTTTCTCCTTCCCTTCTAATTCTTCACTCACTACCTCCCCACCAACCCTCCAAGTCACCCCTCCTCACCTTAATCCTTTTCCCTCCCCTCTCATGGTGCTTATTCCATCCTAGAGGGGAAAAAAAAGTAATTTGTCTGTTTTATTTATGATGCAGTGAGGTATGCTGCACGCGTCAGGATAGCCTGACACTGGTCAAACTATCTGACAGCCGAGAAGAACTGCCTTCATACTCCAATGAGTGTATATTTTAACCATTTGTCCACCAGAGCACACCACCAAGGTTCTGTCACACCACCAAGGTTTTGTCAGGATTCACAGCACTGGGTTTGTTTGTTTGTTTTTTGACATCTATTTTGTTATATCCCAGTTAACCTTGGAACAAGAAGTGTTTTCACAGAATCTTTTGTCCTACATATGTACCCTAAAATATGCAGAGATGCTGTTCGTCATATGGCAAAATTCAAAACTGTCTGAATATTCCCATGAAAGACCTCTGATCATGCTCTTAGAACTTCATTAAATTTAGTGATCTAGAACAGTTATGCCACAAGTCCCAAATCATGATACAGTATTTAGTGATCAGATCCAGAAAGTGGAATTAGCACAAACGAAATCAAAATTTCAAGCTACTTCTCCTCAGAATTAAAAATGAAAGCACAGGTCGAAAAGCTAGAGTAGTCCTGTCAAGAATAACGTCTGGGTAAAAATCCCTCAAGAATATAAAGATTTTATTTTTTTCCTAGAAAGAACCACAGTTAGTAGGTATTTGATAGTTCATCGTCCAAGTTTGAATCAGAGTGTTTTCTCTAATATTTGCAAATTAGGGCTTTTAAGAATTTGACAGGAGCAAACTGAATGGCCAAAGGGACCATTTTATTGCATTTACTCCTTTTCAATTTCTGCTGCATTGTACTCTCTGGATTCCGTGATCTACCTGCCAAATGCACATTCACTTGTGTACATACTGAAGTGGACTCTCCCCTTACTTTCAACAACAAATCCCTAATTCCGGAGGGCCTGCCTCACATCCACTCTCTCTCTATCCCCTGTTGCTTTGCCACCAGCAATTTAATTCTCCTTTTCAGACATAAAAGGACACACTGGGTTTTCACAATTATACTTTTGATTTCCTCATAAAAAACAATGCTCAGAATTAGGCCCTGGACAATCTGTTCTTGTCCTGCAAAGGCCTGTGGGGCAAGATTTCCAGAAGAACCAATGAGATTTCTGCTGACTGAAAATATTTTTATTTTAATAAACTACAAAAGAAAAATGCTAAAAAAAAAAAAAAAACACTCACAACAGGTTCAGAAATGTAATGTAATGCACACAGCATGAAACAGAAACAAAGACCCAGCAGACAGGGAGTGTGATGAATGGTCCTAACCACATCGTATTTATTTATTTTTTTTAAATCTGCATTTGCCTTTCATCTGCAAATGAAAGGAATGGGGAGAAAGTGACTATGCATTCCAAGGAATTTCTTTTGGTATAATAAGAGCAAACGCAAATATTATAAACAGAAGCAGAATTAAGAGTCTACAGCAACAAAGATACAGAATGGCTGAAAAATCAGGGTTCCCACTGTGGGGTTTTTTTGCACTCGGCTGTGGAAGGTGGCAAGAAAATGCTGTACAATGTCGACTCAAGACAAGGGTTACCACAGCGCTGAATGCTTCTGCTTTTCAAATCAAATGTGAAAGTGAGTTAAATTGAGTTTTCTTGAGGTGACAGAAGAAAATATATATTTTGGTATACTTTTAAGTATACACTGAAATTATGAAAATTTCTAAGACAGTACTTTAAAAAAATCAAGGCATTAAGATCACTTAATAGTAAATATGTACACAAGTCGAAATATTATTTAAAATTTTCAAGCCATGTAAAAACCACCCACTCTTTTCTCTGTAAGCATTGTTCCCAAGGTTTTAGGAAGAACAAGATAAATCCGACTGTGTGGATTATGTAGTATGCACAATGCACTTGACAGACTGTAAAAGTTAATATATTTTGGCAAGGGTACTAATTTACAAATAGCTGATTAGATGTACCTCACTAGCCATGGAAGAAAATAGGCATATTTTTGTACATAAGACTATTATGCATTTTATATATACATCTACATATGTATGTGTGTGTGTGTTTATGTGAGTGAAGAGAAAAAGAGAAAGCCTCACTCTCAAGCTGTACCAATATTGGTGACACAAAATGCACACAAATTTCACAAGTTCAAAGTCTTCCATTTTTTTAGTGAAAAATAACCAATCTAACATTGTAACTCTACAAATATCTGGAAGTCTTAATAGTACTTTGTACATTTCATAACCATTTAATTTTTAATATTCAAAGAGTTTTATGTAGTGTTCATTTAAGACAAATGGACATAACTTTTGAAGATGTGTTTAGAAGTTATAAGCAATGCCCAGCTGTTTTTGCACGGGTTGAAATACCCCTCAAAGATGAGCTAGTTTGATGTATGCAAACGTTTTATACTTGTTGTATAGTTCCGGAAAAGAAAAATTATATGTGGTTGGCCTTGGCAACTATGATAGAACAATGTCAATATAATAGAGAAGAAACTATTTGATCACAATAAACTTGCTAAAATAAAATTCTTTCTACATGGTTGAAGCTAACAACCATAATTTTATGTGCAATATCAATATGATGTAGAATGGGCCACTTGATTAAAATAAACTTGCTAAAATAAAATTCATGGTGTCAAAATAAACACCCGGATGATAACCTAGGCAGTTCTGAATCTCCCTATGTTTTAAATTTATATTTTCAAAATAGTTCAGAATGGGCTAACAAGATAAATCACATCCTTCTATGGAACCTGATTAAATTTCACATTGGAAACTGAGAAGACTCCTCATGACCTTCCCTTACAGTAGCTGTCCTGCCATTTTGCTGCCTTTGCTCCACCTGGCTCGACCGCAGCTGTCATAAATCGCAGACTACAAAGCTGCATGCTTTGAGAGGCAGCTTCAAAAATATAAGTTTCAAAAATTAAACCACTTACAGTCCCTCCTCTTCATTTAGAGACAATATATTTTGTGCTGGCGTTATCTTGCTATGTAATAATTGCACATTAATAAAAACATATGTGGTGAGAAGCGAATAAATAAACTGCACTTCACAAAAGCATCTCGACACAAAATCACATTTTCAAACTGCTTTAGAAAAGGAACTGAGAAAATCCTGGCAAGTAAATAGGCAGGCAAGCAGCAAAAGAGATATTCTCAAAGGTATTTCCAAACTTGCATTCATGACGTGAAAATCGGTGTTCACTGCAGATTCCTGTAATATTCCCAAGATATAAGTTGCTGAGCATTTTTCCCTATACTGGTTATTGCGTTTTTAAGGAGCCTTTTATACAATTATTTCTTGTATAATTGTCATACAAGCCATAATTGTCATAAAAAGCCATATAATGGTTTTTTTCAGTGTTTATGAATTTCTACACAGGGAAGGTGGCTTATTTTGCCCATTGAAGATGATCTATGGAAATGATCATGTGCAGCTTGATCATTTTTCACACACCCGTAAACTAAGGCTTCACAATATCTCTAGGTACTTTTCTCCTGATCAGCAGAAAGTGTTCCCCTCTACTTTGAAAGTCCAGAAAATCTACAATTAAACTGTTTTGGAATTCTGTTGTCTTGTATTTATCTGTGCATCAGTTACACGCGTATCAGCACCTCTTCTCGAAAGCTTCCAATTCTCCTCTGGAAAAGCTGCCTCTATTTAATCCATTCCTCTCTCAGACAGAGACATACATCAAACAGGAGAGAAATATTACCGAAAGAAATACCTATTTTCTCACACTTTTCAGATTAAATATCTCCAGCTGCAGATAGAAACCTCTTTAAATTGAAATTAATTTCTGTATTTAAAAAAAATATCAGGTGGTATGTTTTACTTTCTCTGCCTTTGCAATACAATTTGTAGGCCCTCGAATTCTTAACACAAATACATTTTTAATCTACAACCCAGCCTGAGGTTTCTCTTATTCTCCTGATTACCGTTTCCCCCTCCATGTGGGACCTTATTTGTTATCTCTCTTGCTCAATGCTTATTCAAAAATACCTTCAATCTGAATAAAGAAAAAAAAAAATGGTCAGCCAAACAATACATAAAAGGGCAAGAGGAAAACACTCATAGAGCTATACAAAATCTATACTTTCCTAGTATAGAAGACTTTTTCTCATAGTCTTATCCCAAAACAAAAAGAATTATTTACATTCACAGCTTAAGAAAATAATTTTACATACTTGCTCTCTATGCTCAAATGCTGCCAGGGTTGCATGTATTTTGTAGAGGCAGACTGCCCTCTGCAGGGGAAAGCAGCTTTTTAACAGCCGCCTTTCAAACAGTCTCAAAAAAAAAAAGAAAAGAAAAGAAAGAAAGAAAAGGAAAAAAACAGGACAGCTGTATCACAGAAAATATAAACAAATAGTTTCTTAAATGGATTTGCTTGTATGCAATTAAACTGAATTTATTCACCCTGAAATGTACTTGTTCACACTCTACTTTTTTTTTTTTTTTAAGTTGCCTATCCCCTTTTTCCACTCACAGGAAAAATAGGAAAAGGGCAACATTTTTGTCACAAGCTGCACAGTGATATTAAACTGAACACAGAATTGTTCCAGCCTCATTTCTTTCCCAAATTAGAGTAGGCTTTAAAAAACATTTTTTTAATAGTTATTCAAATGCCATGTAACCATTGTACAGCAGGGCTCTGAATTTGTCAAGAAATCTCTCTAGATTTCTGCTCTGGGCTTGGGGCAGTGGAGTGAAAGCATTCTTTGATGCTTAGAAAATTGCATTGTGGTTCTATTATTTTCACTTTAATATTTTGGAAAATGAGATGAGGTGATATTGATTTCACCCCATTGTATGTATTTCAGAGAATAAATGAATAAAAACGCTAATCAAGATAAATTTTGATGATTGAGTCATAATTACCTAAAACTTAAATGTTGTGGTAGAAATTAGTGACAGTTAAGAGCTAGTGAGTCCTTCATTTCATTAAGGCTTTCATTCTTCCTTGGGTCTATCTGTCTTGCACCAAATACCCTAAAACCTGTTTCAGCAACTAAAGGAGAAGGGAGGTCTGTATTTTTAAGGAATGGTCTTCTAGGGTTTTGGTTTTTGGGTTTTCTTTTTTTTTTAAGGTTGTCACAGAGTGGATTCTGTAAACAGAAAGTGTGTGAAAAGGTGTCACAATTTAGTGGCATTTTCCAATTAAGTCTTCAGGGTTAATTCCTTACACTTAAAAAGACACTTCTGACTTCTGCTTTCATTGTTTTGCCCCCTTTACACCACAGAGCTTCTTCCAACCCCACAAGAGCTGACTTCCTTCCTCCAGTCTCTAAACGCGACCAGCAGGGGGGCCGATGAAGTGCTCATTTTTCACATCAGTCTTATAAAATTGCTTTCCCCATTAATTGTATCCATGGAAACAATACATTTGGCTGGGAAGGGACTCCTGAATAAAATTTAATGGGATTCTCAAAAAATTTGCAGGCTAGGGGGAGATGCAATGATCAGCCATTCTAGCAATCCAAGTTTTAGCCCAGTTCAGGATTAATTTCTTGTTTTCAAAAACTGAACTGAACTGAATCCAAATTAAGCTAAGGTCATAAAAATGTAATTTCACTCTCTGAAAAAGAATTTTACAGGGGAGGGCAAATAGAATTTTTGTTTCAGAAGTACTGTGTAATTTCTAATATACCTCCTAGCAAAAAACAATCATCAGTACTTGCCTGAATGGCAGTTCTTAATACCCAGGTTCTAATAATGTAAGCATGACTTGATCTGGATAACTGATCAGATCTTCTAAGCAATGCCCAGGCACTTGCATTATCCTTCAACCATCCCTACAATCTCCTCCCCTCTCTGTCCTAAGCAGGCATTCTACAAAGTCACATCATTCCCTCTCTCTGGCTTTTTTATTCTTACCTCTCCCTCAGTGCTTATAACCCTTCGGGCAATCTTGGTTTTAATTTTTTTTCCTTAGCAGGTAAAGTGTCTGTATTATAGAATCTTAAGCCAGGCCTTTATATACCCATATTTAATTTGGAAAATATGTGGGTATATACCGCTCATTATGGGATTAGTTACCAGCTGCAAGTCTGCCACTGTGGGAAGCCAATTTGTTGTTGTTTTTTAATGTGCCATTTCTTTACATTAAAAAAAAAAATTCCATTCAAACCCCTTGGATGCTTCTCTTAGAATTAGACTGATATGATCTAGATGAAGAAAGATATGACTTTAAATCGAATAACAACATATGAATTTCAAATTATCTGTGACTTTTTTCTAAGCCCCAAATCATTTCTGCTTCTGGGTAAGTAGGTTAAAATTTTTAAATATGTAAGAATCCAGACTTAACATTTCCCCTTATACATATTATCCTTTCCCTGAAACAAAATGATGTTCCCACTCTATCAAGTCGTTCCACACGTGTGAGCTTAAAAAAGCTTTGTTAATGCAAAATCAAGAGGAGAAATCAGGTCTGTATTCCTCTGGCCAGAACCCAAGGTCAGCCTGTGAGAAAATAAATGGGTGCTGGTTCTTAAGTGGAGCGCATTCCCGACGAGGCTCTCCACCCCTTGCTTTTTAGGGAAAGGTCAGACACAAATGAAACTCAGGAAATGTAAATCCAGCAAGAATCAGGGCTACAAAAAGCCCTGGAAGGTAGAATCCCCAAGGAAATGAGACTCAAGATATAGTGTCTGAAAGGCAATTCTCTTAAAAAGCATGATGCCCTGGTTCTGTTATCCACTTCATTTGATAAATCTAACTTAGCTTTTGCTTCTACTGTCATCTAAATTCTAAAATTCTTAATTCTCAGAATTTTCTGAGGCATCAACAATCATCCAACTGCAACCAAACAGATACAACTTCTCTAGTATCAACAGTAACAATGACAAATTTATCTAAAGCAAAAATAAAACAAGAGCCTTGAAAATGTTTGTGCCTTTGGCCCAGTACTTTCTTTCTTTCAGGAATTTATGCTAAACAAATAAATCTTTGCACAGTTGATACATTATATGAAAAATATCATAGCATTTTGTAATGCATAATTTATAAAAGCAGATTAGAAACTTTATGTCTAAGAATAGACAATGCATAAAATAAACCATGGTACTTTTGTAAGATGGAATAGTTCACAAAGCAAGTAAAATTAGGCTTATGAAAACTTTTTAATAGAGTGAAGAAATGCCCACTTATGTTAGGGAAAATAAGCAGGACGTAGACATCATTTACATAACTAATATATACAGAGAAGAAAGACTGAAAGGAAATGCAAAAGCTTCACAGTGATTATTTTCTTTGTAATTTTCTATACTTCCTAAATTTCTACGAGTATCTTTTTATCTCATACATAAAGAAAACAACAAAAGTTACCATAAATGGATCTACATACATATACTTTAAGAGAAGCTTCAACGAAATCAACCCCTAATTTGGTCTTCTATAAACTGAACAGATAGAATAGGCAGAGAAATGTTTGCTGGGATGTAATACAATTCATTCCATAGATGTTCCATGCAGTGGGCACTGTGCTATATGGATGAGGAATATTGCCTTGGAAAGCTCTCAGTTGGTGTAAGGAGGGGTAACCATGTAAAAATAAAACTGTGCACCTAAATTCACCATAAATGAGACACAAGCCCTGCCTTTGAGCAGCTCAAGGGAGACGAAGTTCATCAAATTATTGCTACATGGTGTGAGAAGAATTGTAAAAAATAATTTTTAAAAAGCAGTGGTTTTCAAATTCAAGCTATGCCAGGGAACTTCAAGGGTTACAAAAACTACGCTATTTTAATTTCTTCATTTAAACAGCACTTATTTCTAAAATGGTATTTTAAATACAGGCACACACAAGAATATTATATACCAATATTATAATATTCATATCTGAAATTTTCACTACATTACGTTATGCAACCAGGTTAACTTGCTTCCTCTGTGAACTGTGAATAAACTATTTCTAACCATCCTTATTCAAGAGATTACAAAAACAAGCTTCTTAAGCAAACAAACAAAATCCTAAAACTTGCAACTACTTATAGATGTGAATCAGAATTCTCTCAACATGGGAATCTAAAACAAACAAGTCACTTGCTCAAGGTGACCTCAAGCTGTAATTGCCCCCATACTCTCCAATTATAGATTCAGATTTATAAAATCAACTTAATCTAATTTATTACAACTGCTTTTTCAGCAGGGGAGGTGCTGTTGATCATTTAGAAATCATTTGGAAACAAAAAGACTTTCGATGCTTGAAAAAAGTTTCAAAGTGAGTGATAAGCTATGGTCACGGCACAGTGAAGACATAAAGGAAGCAATAAAATAAATGCAAGCTATCTTATCACATTTGAAAAGTGGAAATTTTTACTTTTCATAATATTTAGCCAAAACTAATTTTCATTGTGTATTTTTCCCTAATTTTCATGACAAAGGAATCGAATAGGAAATACATGGATCACTACTGTGCAATATCAATAGTTCTCTTGGTTTTAGGTCATTCAAAAATCAACTGGAAGAACCTACTTTTAAGTTAGAAAAGAAAGGTTAGAAAGAGACATTGTGCTATGGAAATGCAAATATCCAGTTATTCTGGTAACTGTCCAAAGGCAACAAATAGGAAAGCAGCCCATGTCACCCAGAACATCGCCTGTATCCCTGCATGAGACACTTAAGTAGATTACAGGGATTGTCCTGAGGTGACAAGAGTCCCAAGGGACACCTTGCCTCCTGCATCCATTAGGAAGATTTTGGCTTCAGGTAATAGAAAAACATAACTCAAACCATGTGGGCATTTATTATCACAACATTAAGTAGCAGAGCAACCTCCAGGTTTCCTCTCTCCTTCTTGGCTTCGTCTTCCTATGTATTGACTTCATCCTAAGATGGATGGCAAGATGACTGCAACAGTTCCAAGTACAATATCCAGAACCAACCATAGCCAGTGAAAGGACCATCTTTTCCTCATTATATGGGTGAATAAACCTTTTCAAGAAAGCCCCAAGCAAAATTTTCCTCCTGCCAAAATTGTATTACATGCCCATGCCTAAACCAGTCATTGGCAAGGGAACACTCTATGACTGACTTAGATTAACTGGAACCCTAGAGCAGGAGATGGGCCTAGCTTCTTCTGAAGCACATAGCCATGTATAAAAATGGTGGAAAACCAGATCAATGAAGTTTCTATCGGGAAGGAGGAAGTTGCGATGACTATTAGGGTGTGGCTGCTGTAAAGAAGCTAAAGAATAGGCTTGACACTGTTGTTCTGGCTGGTGACATGGTAACAAACCATTTGGACTAGGAGGGAGCCATGTTGAGAGGCAACTCACTCATACAAGAAAATGCTTATTGAGGTAATTATACACATAAAATTATTAACTGGGTCAACTATTCCTCCTATAACCATGTGTTCATTGTTGCTTAAACCTTTTTCGTAACATTTTAAGAGTTGTAAATTATTAGGTAGATATGGCCCCTCCTCAAGCTGGATTAGGTAGATCCTTCTGAGATCTCACAGCAGCCTCCTGTTACCTGAAGTATATTACTTACTTATGGCTGCCTTTTTATTAGAGTTCCATATAGTTCTATTTATCTTCATTAAGAATTCACCTATATTCTTCTGAAGAACAGAAACCATGTCTTATTCATTTCTTATCCCTCCCTATTAGTTACAATACTCAACATAATGTCTTAAATGTCTGTTGTATGAACTAAGAGATTTGATGTTTACAATGGTATAAAGTTCTAATCCATTGTATTTCTATCTTCCTCTCACAATTTTACTCTGTTCCTTTATTCCTTAATGTTCAGAATTTTTGTTATACATCCAGTGTACTTCTCATTACTAATATTTTATCAGTCTTTCAAATTATTAAGATTCTATCCTGTTATACAATTCTTTCACCTCTAAGAAGGTAGCCCTGGCAGAGATGCTCACAAAGATACATAAAGATATTCACAGAAAAATCATTTATAATTGCAAAAAAATCAGAAACTTAAGATGCAACTACAGGGATTGCCTAGATAAGTAATACATCCATTCTGTGGAAAATAACTACTAAAGAATCATGGTTTAGAAGATTAATAATGGCATAAGTTTCATGATAAACTCTTAGAGGTACAAAAGCACTTAACAAAACATATATATATATATATATATATATATATATATATATATATATATACACACATATGTATATATACACACACATATATAATATGCCCAAGTTTAAAAAAATAAAAATTGGAGGCCTTTCCAGCAAAGATAGCAAATTGATCTGAGGTGTGAAGTCTCTCCTCCCACTTCAAAGACATCTAGAAATTCTACATAAAATTTGAAGAACTTTTTCAAAGTACACAGCTGGAGTTTAAGATAAGAAAAATACATTTCTAGGGGCCAGAAAAATAAGCCATGTGTCCCTCAGGAAGAAATGGATGTAGATTGTGGCAATGACACAAAAAGTCAAGATTTTGAGTCCTGAACTTCCTCCAAGAAGCAAGACCGGGGGTGAACTAGAAGTAGAAAAAACTCCCAACAGGATAAAGATAAGGTTTGCCTCAAGGTACAGCAGGAAGCAGAGTCAGTCATGACAATTTTGAATTCCCTGCCCTGCAAGGCATGTCAGCAGAGTGTAAAATTCTTTGAGCTATTAGCAAAGTCCAAACTAAAAAATTAGTATAAAAAGTGGTCCAAACCTGGGAAACCCATACATCCACAGTAAAACACAAAACTGTCCCATAAGGGTGCTTCCACAATCCAGCACATACCTATAAATATATAATTAGTACTGATGAACTCAGAAAGACTGCAAAGAATACAAAGCAATCCAATGCTATAAAAGTTTGCAAATGCAACAAAAGCTCATAATCAAATGACTCTGAATACTAAAGCAATTCAAAAAGAATTTTAAAATAAATGTTTATAGCCATTAAGCAGATGAAAAAGATAATAGATTCCACATGGCAGGATCAAGGTACAGGCATACCTGAGAGATACTGCAGGTTCAGTTCTAGATCACCACCATAAAGCAAGTATCGCAATAAAGAAAATCACATGAATTTTCTGATTTCCAAGTGCATGTAACAGTTATATTTGAACTCCACTGTAGTCTATTAAGTGTGCAATAGCATTGTATCTAAAAAAACAATGTACATACCTTAATTTTAAAATACTTTATTGCTAAAAAAAATGCTAACCATCATCCGAGCCTTCAGCGAGCTGCAGTAGTAATATCAAAGATCACTGCCACAGATTACCATAACAAATATAATATTAATGAAAAAGTTTGAAATATTGTAAGAATTACCAAAATGTGACAGAGACATGAAGTGAGCAAACACTGTTGGAAAAGTGGTGCCAGTACACTTGCTCAGCAGGGCATCGCCACAAACTTTCAATTTGCAAAGAACACAGGATCTGTGAAGTACAACAAAGTGAAGCACAATAAAACAAAGTATGCGTGTATTATTAAAAATGGAAAAATCTGAAAAAAATTCTATCACTGGCAAACAAAACAATAATATGTTAAAGAGCACACAACACAAAGAGGAAGAGAAATTTATTAAATTGGAAGATAAGTCTAAAGAAGTCACCTAGAATGTACCACAGGAAGTTTAAATAATGGAAAATATGAAAGAGAAATTTAGACAGAAGATCCAGCATATGATAGTTATCTGTGAAAGACACTACAGTGAACAAAGAAAGATATAATATTTTTAAAGTTTTCAGAAGTTAAGATATAAACCCTCAGATTGAAAGAGCTCCTTAACTCCCCAGACTGAACAAAGATACAACACTGTAGTGAAACTACAGAACACCAAGAAAAAAGAGAAAAAAGTGTGAACGCTGCAAGAGAGAAAAGATAAACTACCTTCAAAGGAACAATAATCAAACCAATAGGAATCCTATCAAAGGCAACAATAGATGCACAAATAATAAGATGCACAAATATATTTTCCCCAAAATAATAAGGGAAAATAACATAACCTACAATTCCATACCTAGCTAAACAATCATCTAAGAGTTCAAATAAAAGCAGACTGTCCAAGATATAAAAACTAAGAACTTGGGCACTCCCAGGGGAGGCAGAGGAGTCGAGCGGGAACCATGGCCAGTACAGTCATAGCAGTTGGACTGACCATTGCTGCAGCAGGATTTGCAGGCCATTATGCTTTGCAAGCCATGAAGCATATGGAGCCTCAAGTAAAACAAGTTTTTCAAAGTCTACCAAAATCTGCCTTCAGTGGTGGCTATTACACCTTCAGAGGTGGGTTTGAACCCCAAATGACAAAACAGGAAGCAGCATTAATACTAGATGTAAGCCCTAATGCCAATAAAGGAAAGATAAGAGATGCTCATCGACCAATTATGCTTTTAAATCACCCAGACAAGGGAGGATATCCTTATATAGCAGCCAAAATCAATGAAGCTAAAGATTTACTAGAGGGTCAAACTAAAAAATGAATTAAATGTATGATGAATTTTAAGTTCTCACTCATTTATATATATGAATATCAGCTTTTTATAATAAAATGCCTTAAAGCTACACATTTTTAAAATTAGCATAAGCTAAATCAAAGCCTTGCTATAAATTTGAGGATTTAAAATCAGATTATAGAATATTTGTAGGTTAATACTCAATAATTATGGATAAATGCATGCCATCTGAAGTGTTGTTCATTACTCGTTTGTCAAATAATTTCGTACCTATTTCAAGACAAAGTGAAAAAGAGAGTCTCTCCCTAAAGGAATCCCCAATCTGATGGGAGACAGATAAACTGATAATTAAAATACAATGTGATAAATATGATGGAATTAACACATGTTGTTATAGTAGGGGATCATCTCATTGGGACAGAAGGCTGTTCAAGGAACAGAGGACTCCCCCAGCGACTTAGAACCTTGAACTTAAAAATGAATTTAGCCAAAACTTAACCTAAGAAATTGATCTAGGTATGTATTTATCATACATATCTTCCTCTGAAATTTTTTGGAAGTGTTTGAGAAGGATGGGTATTAGCTCTTCTCCAAATGTTTGATAGAGTTCACCTGTGAAGCCATCTGGTCCTGGACTTTTGTCTGTTGGAAGATTTTTAATCACACTTTCAATTTCATTACTTGTGATTGGTCTGCTCATATTTTCTACTTCTTCCTGGTTCAGTCTTGGAAGCTTATACCTTTCTAAGAATTCATCCATTACTTCCAGGTTGTCCATTTTATTGGCATAAAGTTGCTTGTAGTAGTCTTTTATGATGCTTTGTATTTCTGCAGTGTCCATTTTAACTTCTTTTTCATTTCTAATTTTATTAATTTGCGTCCTCTCCCTCTTTTTCTTGATGAGACTGGCTAAAGGTTTATCAATTTTGTTTATCTTCTCAAAGAACCAGCTTTTAGTTTTATTGATCTTTGCTATTGTTTTCTTTGCTTTTATTTCATTTATTATTTATTTTTATGATTCATTTCCTTCTACTAATTTTGGGTTTTGTTTATTCTTCTTTCTCTAGTTCCTTTAGGTGTAAGGTTAGATGGTTTATTTGAGATTTTTCTTGTTTCTTGAGGTAGGCTCGTATTGCTATAAACTTCCCTCTTAGAACTGCTTTTTCTGCATCCCATAGGTTTTGGATCATCGTGTTTTCATTGTCATTTGTCTCTAGGTATTTTTTGATTTCCTCAGTGATCTCTTGGTTACTTACTATTGTATTGTTTAGCCTCCATGTGTTTGTGTTTTTTACGTTGTTTTCCCTGTAATTTATTTCTAATCTCATAGCATCATGGTCAGAAAAGATGCTTGACATGATTTCTATTTTCTTAAATTTACCGAGGCTTGATTTGTGACCCAAGAGGTGATCTACCCCGGAGAATGTTCCATGTGCACTTGAGAAGAAAGTATAATCTGCTATTTTCAGATGGAATGTCCTATAAATATCAATCAAATCTATCTGGTCTATTGTGTCATTTAAAGCTTGTGTTTCCTTATTAAATTTCTGTCTGGATGATCTGTCCATTGGTGTAAGTGAGGTGTTAAAGTCCCCCACTATTACTGTGTTACTGTCGATTTCTGCTTTTACAGCTGTTAGCATTTGCCTTAGGTATTGAGGCACTCCTATGTTGGGTGCATATATAATTGTTATATCTTCTTCTTGGATTGATCCCTTGATCATTACGTAGTGTCCTTGTCTCTTGTAATAGTCTTTATTTTAAAGTCTATTTTATCTGATATGAGTATTGCTACTGCAGCTTTCTTTTGATTTCCATTTGCACAGAATATCTTTTTCCATTCCCTCACTTTCAGTCTGTGTCCCTAGGTCTGAAGTGGGTCTCTTGTAGACAGCATATAGATGGGTCTTATTTTTGTATCCATTCAGTGAGCCTGTGTCCTTTGGTTGGAGCATTTAATCCATTCACATTTAAGGTAATTATCAATATGTATGTTCCTATTACCATTTTCTTATGTCTTTTGTTTGTTTTTGTAGGCCCTTTTCTTCTCTTGTGTTTCCCACTTAGAGAAGTACCCTGAGCATTTGTTGTAGAGCTGGTTTGGTGGTGGTGACTTCTCTTGGCTTTTGCTTGTCTGTAATTCTTTTGATTTCTCCATCGAATCTGAATGAGATCCTTGCCGGGTAGAGCAATCTTGGTTGTAGGTTCTTCCCTTGCATCACTTTAAATATATTGTGCCACTCCCTTTTGGCTTGTAGAGTTTCTGCTGAGAAATCAGCTGTTAACCTTATGGGAGTTCCCTTATATGTTATTTGTCATTCTTCCCTTGCTGCTTTTAATAATTTTTCTTTGTCTTTAATTTTTGTTCGTTTGATTACTAAGTGTCTCAGCGTGTTTCTCCTTGGATTTATCCTGTCTAGGACTCTGTGCTTCCTGGACTTGGATGGCTATTTCCTTTCCCATGTTAGGGAAGTTTTTGACTATAATCTCTTCAAATATTTTCTCACATCCTTTCTCTCTCTCTCTTCTCCTTCTGGGACCCCTATAATGCGAATGTTGGTCTCAGAGATCTCTTAGGCTGTCTTCAGTTTTTTTCATTCTTTTTTCTTTATTCTGTTCCGTGGCAGTGAATTCCACCATTCTGTCTTCTAGGTCAGTTACCCGTTCTTCTGCCTCAGTTATTTTGCTACTGTTTCCTTCTAGTATATTTTTTGTTTCACTTATTGTATTGTTCATTTGTTTGTTCTTTAATTCTTTTAGGTCTTTGTTAAACATTTCTTGCATCTTCTCCATCTTTGCCTCCATTGTTTTTCTGAGATCCTGCATCATCTTCACTATCATTATTCTGAATTCTTTTTCTGGAAGGTTGCCTATCTCCACTTCATTTAATTGTTTTTTGGGGGTTTTATCTTGTTCCTTCATCTGGCACATAGCCCTCTGCCTTTTCATTTTGTCTATCTTTCTGTGAATTTGGTTTTCATTCCACAGACTGCAGGATTGTAGTTCTTCTTGCTTCTGCTGTCTGCCCTCTGGTGGATGAGGCTATCTAAGAGGCTTGTGCAAGCTTCCTGATGGGGAGGGACTGGTGCTGGGTAGAGCTGGGTGTTGCTCTGGTGGGCAGAGCTCAGTAAAACTTCAATCTGCTTGTCTGCTGATGGATGGGACTACGTTCCCTCCCTGTTGGTTGTTTGGCCTGAGGCGACCCAGCACTGGAGGCTACAGGCTCCTTGGTGCGGCTAATGGTGGACTCCGGGAGGGCTCATGCCAAGGAGTACTTTCCAGAATTTCTGCTATCAGTGTCCTTGTCCTCACGGTGAGCCACAGCCATCCCCTGCCTCTGAAGGAGACCCTCCAACACTAGCAGGTAGGTCTGGTTCAGTCTCCTGTGGGGTCACTGCTCCTTCCCCCTGGGTCCTCATGCACACACTACTTTGTGCATGCCCTCCAAGAGTGGAGTCTCTGTTTACCCCAGTCCTGTCAAAGTCCTGCAATCAAATCCCACTAGGCTTCAAAGTCTGATTCTCTGGGAATTCCTCCTCCTGTTGCTGGACCGCCAGGTTGGGAAGCCTGATGTGGGACTCAGAACCTTCACTCCAGTGGGTAGACTTCTGGGCTATAACTGTTCTCCAGTTTGTGAGTCACCCACCCAGCAGTTATGGGATTTAATTTTATTGTGATTGCACCCCTCCTACCATCTTATTGCAGCCTCTCCTTTGTCTCTGGATGTGGGGTATCTTTTTTGGTGAGTTCCAGTGTCTTCCTGTCGATGATTGTTCAGCAGTTACTTGTGATCCCAGTGCTCTCACAACAGGGAGTGAGTGCACGTCCTTCTACTCTGCCATCTTCCCTTTCTATTGACTACACAGTTTTTTGTTTTAAAAAGTTGGAATTTGTTTCCCTTCTTGGAAGGGAACATTGATATTTAACTGCTTTTAGAGACTGTCATCTCATATATATAAAATGGACACATGGCTATAAGACACCATATAGGAAATGAGTAGTTATGTATTTTATTTTATATACCAATCTACTTTACTGTGAAAAGACAGAGGTTTGAATAAGAACTTGTGAAAATCTGTAGTAAAATACCTTAAGCTGTTAACTGTAAGGCATGGAATAGGAGTTGCTCAGTGGATTGGTTCTATGTTGTGGACTACTTAAGTCTGCATTTGTTACTGTGCTAATAAACAATATTAAAACAAAACAAAACAAAAAGCAAAAAAAGGCATAGTAGGCAAATACTAACCAAAAGAAAGTGAAATTGCTAAGAATGGAATGATTTATAACTAAATGATTATAACAGTGATTATCTCTGTGGGGAGTGATAAGTGATTTTTATTATGTTCTTTATATCTTTCTAAATTTTTTAAATGAAAATATACAATCTGTATAAATTTAAAAATTATTTTTAAGGACTTTATTAATATAGCATAACTAAGAATAACCAACACTGCATGTTATGCCAATCCCTATCAAGATACATGTATTAAATAATTTAATCTTTATAACAACTTAAAGAAGGAAATACTGTTATAATATTTTTGCTTCATTTTGCAGATGAAGAAACTGAGGCATAAAGGGATTTAAATAACTTGCCTGAGGTCAAACAGCTAGTAGAAACAGGACTAGGTTAGGAACTAAATATATGTGGGTACTAGAGATAGACATCTATGTCCAGGTCTAACATGGAAGATACAACTCAGAATTTTCAAAGATTGCTTTTTCATTTTATTTTTTCCAGTAAAAAATATTCCAATGAGAAGATATATTTAACATTTACAATACTACTAACAGTAGAATTCACAGGCAAAATAAAATCCCTTCCTGTAAGTTTGTTCACGTGTTTATACTCTAGAATTATAAAACAGAAGTACCACTGTGTCTACCAATGTTTATTTCATGGCTTTTTCCAGTTAAAATGTATCACTCCTGTAACAGATACAATTCTATTTTTGCACTTTAATTGCTTCTGGTTGGTGTCAGCAAAGTGACATTTGTAAAAGTTTAACCAGGTTTTAATAATAAAAACTTAGACAATATTTCCATCCATGTTTTGAAATTCTGGGTGTAAAACACATGGCTAAAACTATCCTCTATTTGGATATGATTGTCTTTCTCAGATTTTATTTCCCTTTTCTTTTTAAACAAATATATAGTTTAGAATGAAATTTAAGATAACATATAGTATATTTAAAAATAATTTCTATTGTACAACCACAAAAAAAAGAAAAAAGCCACGGTAGAAACTACTTTCACCTGTATTTACAGTAGCCTCCCCCTAAGAAAAGAAAGAAAAGCAAAAGAGAGTCATCATTTATAAGTAATGGATGCATTCCTAACCAAATGGATACTGAAAGAAAAAGGAGCATTTTTCTAGCTATATCAGAAAGGGCCTTGCAAACAGCACATAGACAATTACAGTTCCGTGAACATTCAATTGGCCACCTATCTTGGCTAAATTACAATAATGTGCATTTGGCAAATCATATCATTTCACAAAGTCATTTTAAATGTACAATGTGCATTTCTTCTCTTACCTCTCAAAATAATTCTCTAGAATGTGTCAAACTTAAAGAAATATGCAGATACACCGTTGGATATCCTGTCATAACCAGGCTTCACAGGAAGCCAGAGCACCTTTCTCTAGCTAGACTTCATATTCCTAGAAGGAACCACCACCAAGATGCACTTCTGTCTACACTGACACTGTCATGGTAGCATGTTAAGCATGTTGGAGTCGATGACATATTTGTCAGAGGCCCTATTTACTGAAATAAAGACAATGGCAAATGGTTGATCAACACTTCTCTTTCTATTGTCATAAACTCTCAGCAGATTATCCTTTCCAAATAATGAGTTAGGTTTATAATTTTCAAAAGCTAAGATCTTTTTGATACAATTTCACACTATATAATATTCTTCATATTCATTTATGATATCACATTATAAGGTATCAAAAAGTGATTTTGAGAAATGTGGGTGGAGGCATCCAAATGCATAGTTATAATAGATGTACATGGGGCTCTGGAATATAAAACTAATGATTTCATTTGTCTACTCCTGATGTTATTGGAGAGTATTATCTTATGCATAATTAACAGGGTTTTGAAAGGCTGAATATAAAATATTATAGCATTTCTTGTCAGCTTACATTGGGAACTCTACTGTAACTGACACAAATAACCTATAAAGGTGCTTTCTACCTAATCTGGAAAAATTGTAAATATTATACTGTGTTGGTACATCTTTGTTTTCACAGATATTCATGCAGGGAAAGAGTAACTATAAAGAGCAAAATAAAATCCATCTGTAGGCTATTATAAATACTGGCTCACTTACATTTAACAAGTGACAATGCCTATTGACCTTAAAATTGTAGAAATTAAACTACTGGCTTGACCATATAAATCTCATGTGTAACTACAGAAAACCATAAGTGTCTAATTCATTGGCAAGTTTCTCACCGTAACTTATGCCTGTGGATCAGTGGTACAGAAACTGGTAGAAACATTATAAGCCACACAAATACTATTAACAATAAACACGGTGGCTTATGAAACCTGGTCGGTAGCTTCTCTTTCATCCACCTGAGGGGTCACCCAAATAATACTATCTTCCATTCCTGACTTTTTAAATTCAAAATCATCAATGATTACAAGTCTTATGCATAATATTGCAATTAATATTCTGAAAACTGCTCATTATGGGCTAGGTAGTTAACAAGCAGATTGCATGGTCTGGGTCAAGTTGGAGTTGAGGCACTGAGACTGAAATAAAGGCAAGAAAGCACTGCTGAGAAGACAGGTGACTACACAGAGAAGGAACTGAATTACTGGATTTTGAGACTGGAATTATACTACACTCAGCATCAACAAATATGTGTGCCAGGCACCGTGCTAGGTGTTGTTTTCAAACATTTGAACAGGGTCACTTAGGAAAATTACACATTCCCTGAAGTTGCACATAAGAAAATATTTTCAAACAAAACATTTCCTGGAGGGAGGGATAACTCAAAAACTAAATATGCGACACAGTAGGATCTTGTTGTCCATCCAATCTATATGTAATAGCTTGCATCTTGTATAGAAATGTAAGATTTTTGTGTATTGATTTTGTATCCTGCAACCTTACTGAATTTGTTTACTAGGTCTAAGTTTTTTATATACATTCTTTTTTATATTTTTAATATACATTCTTTTTTATTTATATACATTTATATATTCTTTTTCTTAATGTACATTCTTTTTTATATTCTTTTCCATTATGGTTTATCCCAGGACATTAAATATAGTTCCCTGTGCTATACAGTAGGACCTTGTCCATCAATTGTATATGTAATAGTTTGCATCTACTAACCACAAACTCCCAGTTCATCCCTCCCCAAACCCACCCCCCTTGGCAACCACAAATCTGTTCTCTATGTCTGTGAGTCTGTTTCTGCTTCGTAGGTAGGTTCATCTGTGTCATATTTTAGATTCCACATGTAAGTGATATCATATGGTATTTGTTTTTCTCTTTCTGACTTACTTCACTTAGTATGATAATCTCTAGTTGCATCCATGTTGCTATGAATGGCATTATTTCATTCTTTTCTATGGCTGAGTAGTATTCTTTATCCATTCATCTGTCAATGTACATTTAGGTCGTTTCCATGTCTTGGCTATTGTGAATAGTGCTGCTATGAACATAGGGGTGCAATGTATCTTTTTGAATTATCGTTTTGTCTGGATATGTGCCCATGAGTGGGATTGCTGGGTCATATGTTAATTCTATTTTTAGTTTTCTGAGGAACCTCCATACTGTTTTCCACAGTGGCTTACATTCACACCAACAGGGAACTGTACTCAATGTCTTGGGATAAGCCATAATGGAAAAGAATATAAAAAAAGAATGCCTATATATTTATAACTGAGTCACTTTGCTGTGCAGTAGAAATTAACACAACATTGTAAATCAACCATACTTCAATAAAGTAAATAAATAAAAACAAAAAACTCAGTGTACATACTCAAAATAATTAAGCCTATTCTTTTAATTAGAAGGGACAGATATTTTTAAAGGGGAAACATTTTGGTATAAGGTCCAAAGACTTTAAATATCTTGTCCCATTTTAGAAAATAAGAAATAGAGCACTTTTCTTTAACCATTTTAGTATGACACAAACTGGCTTTAAATCCACTTTTTTCTAGAACAGCACATACCAGGCAGTCAGCAAAGAGTTGAGAGAATGAGTGAATATTTTAGCCACTTTTTATTTATCAAAATAAAAAATATAACCTAAAATCCATTCCAAGGGACTTCTGAACAGATAACTATTGGATATATAAAATAAATTAGGACATAGTTTTGCTACCAACCATTAGAGCAAGATCAAGACTGAGATAGCATAACCTCTTCTGACTACAAAATAGCACCATTGCAACAAGATTGTTCACTCACTCATGATAATACAAGGAGTTCAGGACAAACTTATCTTGTCCAAATAAAAAGCCATAAAAACTGACAGATGCTTCCTTTTTTGGTGAGAAAACATCCATTTTGTAACAATCTATAACCCTTTTGTAATCATCAGTGTGCAGAGGATAAAGATCATTCCCTCTCCTTGGGGGTATGGTCCTTGAAAAAAATTTTTTAAAACAACAGGTACACTGTGAGAAGTACATAACAGGAAATGACACGGTAAGAATCCATTGATGCCACATATAAATGAGAGAGACAAGTGACTCACGCCTTCTCTAAACCATTCACAACAAACTTTTTTTTTCTCATTTCATCAATATGAAACCACATAAAAGAAATTCCAGCTACTAACCACATTAAAACGTGAGTTATTTGCTGGAGACTTGATAACATTGAGGGGGCAAAAAGTCAACATTCTTGCCAAGTGAAAGCATAAAAAAAAAAAGTCTCTTACAGTTACCTTCAAGGTAAAATTAATTATTAATTGGCAAAGCCTGGACATGGAATGATTGCTATCAATATTTTAATATTTTCAGTGCTAATTTCATTCTCACCATCGTAGTTTGTCTATGAAGAAGCAAGAGAGGTCTATTTACTTTTAGTGAGGCTTGCTATAATGATCACCTTAAGAAGGCCACCAATGCTTTGAAATGCTTTGAATCTTCCTCTTCTTGAATTTCTAATATTAAACAAACTGAAAAAATATTCCCACTTCATTCACACAAATGAACAATTCTACCATTCTTAGGTGGCTCATGAAGATTAGATGCTAATTTCTGAACAAGATTAATTTTTTAATTCCCACTCACCAGTACTGCAACTCACACTGTGTTAAGACTTGTATTTTATCATAAAAGTTTTGTGATCATTTGTAAAACTTGAATTTTGAAATTAGAAAGTTAATTTACCAGTTACCTGAATTCAAACTAACTCATCTCTAGAGCCAAGCCTGCAGAAATGCCTAGATAAAATTCAGCATGTTTCAGGTTTCAGCAGAACGGTGTAAAAGAAACCTTAAGGATTGAGGAATGAATATGTCACAAACAGGACATGGATGAAGAAGAATTAGGAGCACTCTGCTTTAGCTCCTCAGGGTCCATTGTCCCAGAGGGAAAAGAGCATCTTCTGAACCTGGAAATATGAGCCCAAGAAAATCTCAGGTTCAAGGTGACCTCCAATTTGCCTCAGGGATAGAGACGCAACCCTTAACTGCTAGTACCAAGGCTCCAGGGCAGATAAGGGGAGAGTCAACAGAGGTTTGGAACTGCCCATGGCATTTAAAGCCTAGAGGGGCTGTTCTGGGGGGACAGTGTTCACTAGAAAAGAGTCACATTAGACTATATATATAAAGGCTGTCTACTGCCATGTGGAACCCTGAGAGTATAGGGGCAATGTCTCAGGCTAACCTGGACATTGGCCCCAGATTTGCCCTCATTTTCCATTGTTAACATCATACACCTCTATGCTTCTACACATCTTCCTGACCGCCAGCCTGTGACTAAATACTTCAGTTTTACCTGTGATGCTGTCTCACCTCAGACAGCAGCTGCATCTGACCGCGTTACTCCTGTAAGCCCCATGGCCCATTACAAACCTGGACATCTGGCCAGGTAGGTGGGCAATGTCTTCGTCAGCCACTGCCTGAAAACTGGCCATCCTTCTCAGCTCTTACCTCTTTTTCACTCACCACATTGAAATAATCACTAGATGCTACTGATTCTATCTTTCCAATAGATTTCAAATCTGTCCATTTCTCTATCCCCATTGGCACACCTGCCTGGTTCATCTAGGCCATCACTGCTCTTGCCTCTTAACAGCCTCTTAACTCACTTCCTGCGCCAGTCGAACCCCTCCAATCCTCCAATCCATTCTCTGTACTGCAGGCACAGTGGTGTTACTCACAACTCATCCCAGCATGTCACTCTACAAGTTAAAATATTTCAGGGCTCCCCATTGCCCTCAAGATAACTGCCAAGTTCTGTATCATCCATTCAGGATTCAGTCCTCACTTATCCAACCTCATCTCTCACAAGCTCAACAACTTCTGCAGCACTTCCAAATGCAGAGACCCATGTTCTTTCTCACCTATAAGTCTTCTGTACTTAGTCTAACCTCCCCTTGTGTGACTAAACTAAATCTCCTCCAAGACGTGATATGTCAAACAGATACAGCTCATTATACTTTGCTCATGAACTAACCTTGTTTGTAATAGTCTTTTATTACTATTTCTCTTGAGCTAATATTTCTAAAGACAAGAATATTCATAATCTATTCATAGGAATCCTAATATTTATCAAGCACCTACTATATTCTTGTCACTGTTATACACATTTATTTTTATTAACTTATGTAATCCCCAGAGCAACCCTATGAGTTGATCCAGTTATTATCCCCATTTTATAGATGAGGAAACTGAGACACAGAATGATTAAGAAAAGATGATACAGCTAATAAGTGGAGGATCAAGATTCAAACCATGGTCATAACATTCGAGTTAGCTACTAAACTTCACTGTTACTCCAGAGACAGTCAAGAAGAGCAAACTACGTTTCAATTCCAATAAATGATGGCAAATGTATGTCATCTGACATTAATAAATCTTTCAACTTCAGGGTTGAGGGTAGTTATGATGACTAGACTGCAAATTTCTGTAAGACTTACCTTTGTGATGCAAACATCACATCCCACTAGCTCAGTGCACACTTTACCAGGGGAAATTTTCCCATATTACGTTAACATTTTTTTTTTTTTTTTTGGCTGCACTGCATGGCATGCAGGATCTTAGTTTCCCAACCAGGGATTGAACCCGTGCACCCTGCAGTGGAAGCCTGGAGTCTTAACCACTGGACAGCCAGGGAAGTCCACAGGCCTACTCTGAGAAACAATAAAGTAGAAATATCACACTATAGAATTATGCTGCTGCCAAAACTAAAAGTACATTATTAATGGTACAGAAAAATGTGGGTTCCCAATGCTTTGATATCTAAACTGTACGTCATTTTACCATTTATAGTTTATTAACAAAATTAGATGCAGCTTTTTTGATGCAGCCTTTTTTATATTAACTACTGTACATTTTTCTGATGTTAAATCAATACAGTTTCCATTTTTCATGCAACAGAAATTTAGAAAATTAAATACATCAGACAAATGGTCATCATAAAGCAACCATAAAGTGAAATCTGAAAGATTAAAATTATGGCTATTATTTCTCATGCATATTTGTATCCTCAGATAGTAAAACTCCTAATTGTTTGCCTTGGGTTCTTTTAAGTATAAAAGTAAAATATGGATTAACAAGTTTGTCTTTTCCCGCTTCCAGAAGAAAAATAGTAATTCCTGGGTACAGAATATGTGGTCAAATACTTGACTGATTGACTCCTGTAATAAGCTTGTTTAGTTGCTAAAATATCTAATACTTAGTATTGTAAGATGAATCTTATGTAAGAAACTACTTAAATCTGATATAGTTAACCTTACTAAAAGTCATTTGAGGGTTGGGCTTAAAAATACAAGCATTTTAGAAATAACTGAAAAAATAGTTTTAGTAGTGTAAAGCAAAACATTTTAAAAGTAGCTTTTGTGTACCAGACTATTCATTGATTCACATATACTTATGGAGCACATACCATGTGTTGGCTTGGCAGTAGTTGTTTGACAAACACCACGGAATGAATAGGCCTTGTCTCTGCAGAGCTATGCTCCAGTGAGAGGTTATACTATCACACAATGAGAATCTCAACATGGTGGCATGGTGGGTCACCAACATGAAGTTAACTAGGAAACTATAAATTCACTAAATGTGTCTTCCTACCTTCCCTTGCCACCCTCCCAGATGCTGCCCTAAGTACAGCCTCCTATCATTCTCACTTAAGCCTGATCTCTAAAGGAGTTTCTACTCCAAATTATCCTTCTCCTTTATCCCAGATTTAAATTCCATTCCCTCCAAGCTCAGTTATTGGCTGGGAAGAGCCAAAGAGATGATTTGCATTAGGGCGGGTTTGACTGATAGCTGCCTGCATTTTTTTCTAATGGTATTTGCTAACCCAGAGGAATGACTCACCAATCGAAAAACTTAGGCAATAACAGATGCTAAAGGAAAGTAGGGTTATTCGGGGAAGAGGAGTTTTCTGAGTCCTGCAAAGACTCTGCTTAGGAATTTTTGCCTCTGGCTATGCATAAATTAGCCTTGGATGGCATCACCTTTGCGAAGAAGCTGTAGCCCACAATGTTCAGCAAAACAAATGTTCCAAAGGGTGGGGATAAAGAGTGAAATCCCTAATGAATAACAGGATGGAAAATCCAGACCATAATAACCAGAAACAAAACAAGTCCTGAATGATATTTCCATTTCCACTTATTTGAAAATTATCCAAATATGCATCTGATACTTCTTAGCCCTAACATCCTGTCTTTGGAACATCCCATAAATCCATTTCAATGTAACATCAGGGTCTTTTAATCCCAAGATTTTAAAGCCAGTAAGAGAATTTATTTAATGCCATAAACTGAAAGCTTGCTCTATTCAGAGCATGGGCCCTCTTCCTTCTGGTGAAAAACGAACAAGTGACTCTTTGAAATCTTGCCGTGTTGACAATGGTATTAAATTTTCAGGTTGCTTAGGCTTCATGAAATCATAGGATGGGTAATAAGTGTTAGGCATATAACAAGCGTGAGATGGGTCAGCTCCAAAAAGAAAGGTCCTTAGATCGTCTTCACTGATTTCCATGTCTGTTCACCACCTTGCCAACTAACAGCATCACTAATATGTCCAGAATTTTATTTTTCCTCCAATTAAACCAAGTTAGGGCAAAGTTGTACACTGAGCAAGGGATAACCACTGGATGAGCTAACAACACTAGCTTTTTTGGGATTCAGCCCTTTTCTCTTAAAAATAAGTTCCAGAAAAATGCTCTGTTTCACGAAGACAGTTTGCCTCCTACTTACAAATGTATGCTGATCTGAACAAACTCATGCTTTGTTAATAAATTAAACAAAAGTGCTTTTAAAATTCAACCACAATGAAACATATCATCCAGACCTCATTATTTGCCATTTCCATGCCTCTTCAGGATTTCTGAGTACTCCCTCATGTGTGTCAAAGTGACAGGAGAAAAATCTGTTCCCAAGCTACTTTTAGCCAAGTAAATACTTGGAAACTCACTGTGTAGCTAAGAAAGCATATCATTATGGCCTTTTCAAAGACATCCTGTAAACATCCAGCATTGAACGAAGTAGACAAGCTATTTTCGAAAAGAGCAGAGGCCTACTTTGTTTTTGTTTTTTTTTTAATTTTTACTGGAGTATAGTTGATTTACAATGTGGTTAGTTTCTGCTGTACAGTAAAATGTATCAGTTATATATATATCCACTCTTTTCTAGATTCTTTTCCCATATAGGTCATTACAGAGTATTGGGTAGAATTCCCTGTGCTACACAGTAGGTCCTTGTTAGTTACCTATTTTATATATAGTAGTAGTGTGTATATGTCAGTCTCAATCTCCCAATTTATCCCACCCCCCCTTTCCCCCCGGTAACCATAAATTTGTTTTCTACATCTGTGACTCTATTCCAATCCCAATCCTGGGCATGTATCTGGAAAAAAACATAATCCGAAAGGATACATGACCCCCAATATTCACTGCAGCACTGCTTACAATAGCCAAGACATGGAAGCAACCTAAATGTCCATCAACAGAGGAATGGATAAAGAAGATGTGGTACATATATACAATGGAATATTACTCATCCATAAAGAAGAATGAAATAATGCCATTTGCAGCAACATGGATGTTCATAGGGATTATCACACTAAGTGAAGTAAGTCAGACAGATAAAGACAAATATCATATGATATCACTTAGATGTGGAACCTAAAAAAAGGTACAAATGAACTTATTTACAAGGCCTACTTTCAATTTCAGTGAATGCACGGCCATTAAAAAGAGACTCCTATATGTTCGCTGTGAACTATCCCAGTGGTAATAACCAACAGTCTGTATTTTAATTGTCCCCTCAATTACCTGTATCCCCTTCTAGAGTGGAAGACATAGACTTGAGGGCATGGATTGTGTCTTGGTCACTTGTGGGAACAATGTACCAGCATATAGTAGGCACACAACATTAACATTTGTTCTATGGATGAACACCACTCAGAGGGGTGATGGAGTAAATTAAAACCAGCTACACTATAAAGGAATTACAGAATCCAAGCTCTCTGGACCTTGGGGTTCTTTTCTCAAGAGGCCAAATCCTTTTCATGCAACTGTGAGCAGGTGCAATGGACATTTGGGGTGAGGGAGTGGGAATCTGGCAGTAAGTCTTGGCAAGCTTACCCCTATTGGCAGTCATGGTCCTCTTAACAGGTCAAAGAAGTTAGTCTATAGCTAAAACAAGGCCTAGATATAGAGATAAGTAAGCAAGGAAGAGATCAATTACTCAAAATGTGAATTCTTAAATAATTTAGAAACCAAATGTGTTGCCTGGTTAAATTTTATATTTCTATAAACCCACATAGCCTGTTGGGCTGCCACTGAATGAGGCATGCTTTCATCTAACATTTGGGTTTAACATCACAGTGTCTTCTTCCTTAAGAATTTGTAATCAAGAAATGACTCTATACCTTATGCTTAGCTAGGGAAAGACTTAGAACCATTTTAGATTGGAGCAGGAGAACGAAGAAAGAGAAAGGGTAAGAAGAAATAGTAGAAGGGAGGCAGGAGGAGAGGGAGGTGGAAGAGGAAGGGAGAACAGGAAGAATAAGAAAGAGGAGGGGGTAAAGCTCCACAGCTGGTTTGGGTAACCTTGGCCATAGTTAGGTTTTTGCAGTGTTCTCTAATCTATTGCTGAAGGTGAAGTTGGCCTTACTTTGCTGAAATGGTAAAATTTCAATGAGAGGCCAAACCATGAGCTCTGATACAGAGTTACAAAAGGGTAGAAGGCTTCAAAGTAAAAAATATGAACTGTGGTGATTAGAAGATCAACAAATATCCAATCCTGAAGAACAGAGGATTGACTGGGAAAAAGGAGATGATGACAGTGATGGAGATGTCTATAGTGGTGATTATGATAGTTATGACAGAGCTTACCAAGGCCAGGTAAGCTCATTTGGTCCTCACAACTATGCTATCAAGTAGATCCCATTTTTGTTATTCCCATTTTACAGATGAGGAACAGAGAAGTAAATCATATATACAAGTTCACATAGCCAGCAAGTGGCATTGCCAACCTATTCATCCAGGAAGTCTGGTTGCAAAATTCTCATCCACTATATTAGTTTCCTGTAGTCACTGCAACAAATTACCACAAACTTCATGAATTAAAGCAACAGAAATTTATCTCTCATAGTTCTAGAAGCCAGAAGTCTGAAATCAGTATCACTGGGCTAAAATCAAGGTGTCAGCAGTGCTCTCTTCAGAGTCTCTAGGGGAGAATCCATTCCTTGCTTCTTCCAGCCGCTGTTGGCTGCCAGCATTCCTTGGCTTGTAGCCACATCACTCCAATCTTCAAGGCCAACATCTTCAAATTCCTCTCCACTCCATCTTCACATGCCTTCTCCTGTGTGTGTGTGTGTGTGTGTGTGTGTGTGTGTGTGTGTGTGTGTGAGAGAGAGAGAGACAGAGAGAGAGACAGAGAGAGAGAGAAATCTCCCTCTGTCTCCCTCTTTTATAAGGATACGTATGGTTGCACTTAGGGTCCACCCAGAATCCAGGATAATCTCCTCATCTCAAAATCTTTACCATAATCATACTACAAAAACTCTCCAAATCAGGTAACATTTACAAATCAGATAATATTTACAAGTTCCAGGTGTTAGGACCTCATAAATTTGGGGTGGGGGGAGAGGATTTTTCAGTCTACCACACCCACTCTACTCTGCTGTTGTAGTTTTCAATGGTTCGGATGAGCTTTTTTAAAAACTTGCATATGGTTATTGCACATATATTAATTGAAAGTTTCCAATGTAGCAGATTGGAAGATCTAAATTGGAGATCATTTAGTTTTTAAAATTACACAAACACGCTAAAGACTACTTACTATAATTTAACACTCTTCTTTAGGTCACTGATTTGTCATTCAAAACCTCAAACTTGTATGAGGGTGACGGTTGTAAAGAACAGTCTCTTGGGTCTATCCCTGGCCACTGAGATTCAATCAACAACTGCTGGAATAACACACCTAGTAACACATTACTATTATCACGTAATCTCAGGGCTCAAAACTCTTTAAGAGCTTCCCATAGTGCAGCACATGTGATCAGCAGTGTCCTCCATCACCCAGCACCACTGACTCCCCACCCTTCCTATCTCATTATCACCTGTCCTTCAAAACAGTCTCATGTTTTTCCCAACTAATATAAACTTAATCTTCTGTTTTTCTCATGGCTCTCTGTTCACTTGGGAAACTTACTTCCCCTTTCAACAACCCAAGTCCATCATTTTCTATGAGCTTAGATTAAAACTTATTTCATGCAACAAGCATATGAAAAGATGGTCAACATCACTCATTAGGGAAATGCAAATCAAACGCACAATGAAGTATCACTTCACCCCCATCAGGATGACTACTACCAAGACAAAAAACAAAAAACAGAAAATAACAAGTGTTGGTGAGGCTGTGGAGAAATTAGAACAATTGTACACTGTTGGTGAGAAAGTAAAGTGGTGCAGCTGCTGTGGAAAACAGTGTGGAGGTTCCTCAAAAAATTAAAAATAAAACTACCATATGATTCAGCAATTCCACTTCTAGGTATATATCCAAAAGAATCGAAAGCAGGGCCTTGAAGATGAATTTGCACACCCATGTTCACAGCAGCATCATTCACATTAGCCAAAAGGTGAAAGCAACCAAAGAGTCCATCAACAGATGAATGGATAAGCAAAATGTAGTATATACATAAAAGGGAATATTTTCAGCTTTAAAAAGGAAGAAAATTCAGACACATGGTATAACATGGAGGAATCTTGAGGACATTATACTACGTGAAATAAGACAGCACAAAAAGACAAATACTGTATGATTCTACTTATATGAGGTACCCAGACAAGTAAAATTCATATAGACAGAAAGTAGAACAGCGGTTGCCAGGGGCTGGGGGAAGAGGAGGATGGAGAGTTGTTACTTATTGGGTATAGAGTTTGTTTTACAAGATGAAAAATTTCTGGAAACTGATTGTACAACAATGTGAGTGTACTTAACCCTACTGAACTATACACGTAAAAATGGTTAAGATGGTATGCTTTATGTTTATTTTACCACCATTTAAAAACTTTTTAATGCAAAGAACTAACTTATTTCATGTAAAAAGCTTGTCTACCCTAATTCAGATAGCTCTTCCCTGTCTATGCTGTTCTATTGTAATTGTAGAGAAGTTTCAAGTCAAGGAATTGGTGCTCCTTGACTTGAAACTAACAAGCTTTCCTTCTTCCTAAGGAAAAAGATTGTTTTCTCTCCTTTGTTATTTCTAAAGTACTCAATAGGGCACTCTTCAGATAGAAAATTGAATTGATCAAGTGACCAGTCAAACTGATATAAAATTTTATAATACCTAAAAGAAATAGGAGACTGAACAACAACAAAATTAGCCAAAAAAGAAAGAGTACTGCAAGAATAATGTAAAAATAAAAAAGATATTAAAATGAGGACCATTTTTTCTTCCATTATTTACCAATGATAAAATAACAAGACATACTTGATAAACTTTCATGTATATGGAGGTGCTTAATTTCTGTTTCCAAGGGAAAATTTGGTTAAATACTTAATGATATAGTTTAGATCAGTGGGTCTCAAATTTGGTGTGCATCAGAATCACCAAGAAGGTTGTTAAAGCAATTTGCTAAGTCTAGCACTCAAGAGATTTTGATTCAGCAGGTCTGAGGTGAGGCCTGAGAATGTGAATTTCTAATAAGTTCCCAAGGGATACTAGTACCACTGGTTCAGGGACCACACCTTGAGAACATTGGTTTGGATTTGCATTTTCTTGATTACACAAAGGACATCAGAACATGAAACAGGAAATGTTGGTCCCAGACTGGACTCCCACTCCTTGACCTTTATTCAAAGCCAAAGGAAGACCCTTTGCCTACCACTAGGGTCTTCACTTCACCTACATTCTTTCTTTCAGAAAAGTTGGGAATTGAGAAAGAAACATAATATGTTGGACAGTTTATGGTTTTAGTAGAGTCTGGCACTGCCATTCACTTTTTTTTTTTTTTTTGGCCATGCCACACAGCTTGTGGGATCTTAGTTGTCTGCCCAGGGATTGAACCCAGGCCCTTGGCAGTGAAAGCGCAGAGTCCTAACCACTGAGCCGCCAGGGAATTCCCTGTCCTTCAATTTTAAAAGGAACTCAAGAGTGTTTCAGCTATATTTCCTTATTGCAATGGATGAATTTAAGAGAGAAAGGATTTTAGAGCAGAACACCAGTACCTCTAGCAAGGATATAAATCCAGATTTCTTGATTCCCAGCGATTGGTTATTTTTCTACTTTTACGGCTTCTAAGTCAGACATCATACATTTAATAATGCATTTCTTAAAATGACCATCATACCTAAAATCAGAATGGTGATGATATCAATTCAACAGAAAAACAAATACTATATTTAAAAATCAGGAACAAAACTATCCTTGAAAGAAAAACTACTCTTGAGCAAGCAAAAATAATTAAATTCAATTCATAAGGTCGAGTGGTACATGAAGTCACAAAACTTGTTGCATAGATTATTATTGAATATATAGAGTGCATGGAGACCATAATCTGTTGAAATCTGTATGTTTGCACCTGTACACACACAGCTATGACTTAAGGCAAAAGTACTATATACATCAATGAATTTTCAGTTATTATCATAGAGAGTCAAGATTGAGTAGTTTATGATTACATTAGACCTTTGAGATGTGTGGATCCCTTAGTCACAATTTTCCTATGATTTATCAAAATGAAAACAAGTACATACATACAAGTTACTGGAGAACGGAAATAAAAATGTATGCCTTTCATTAAAATTCAAGTGAGAAACACTTCTCAAAGAAGCCACATGAATCTTTTAATGGAAGATTCCCTTTTTAGGAAATCCTTTCCCCCCAAAATTAAATCTGGTTTATTTCCTAAAATGTTACATATATGGTAAAAACAAAAACAATCATAATGCACCTTGCTGTTGCAAGGATCCAAATGAATCAAGTGCCACCAAGTTTCCCACATACACAGAGCTTCTCACACTATGACCCAGTAAGTCTACAACAGAACAGGTGTTACGCTCATTTTCCAATATCTGTATCATAATAAGATTCTACTGACTTTTAATTAGTGGAAGCAACATTATTTCTATGTGTTTTTCTGCAGAGGGATATAAAAGAGCAAAATCCAACAGTTCCATAAGTTTCACTTAGGAAACTCAATCACAATGACAAAAACTCAAGACTGAGTCTGAAATATTAAGAGACTGGATAGTTGACATAAGGACTTGGTAAACAAAAAAACTTATATTGGCACTAGACACAAAAATATGCCTAAAATAGTTGCCACAAAAATACAGTAATACAAAGTTTTCAACTGCTTCTTTCCATATTAAGCATTAAGGCAGTTTTACAAAAGGTGATGCAAACAATGGCTTTATTTTTTAAGGTCAATTATTTTTTAGTCTTAGAAAACAGCAGAGAAAGGGAATCCAGAAAGGCAGAGGATGGATGAATAGACCAGTGGAACCAAATAGAGTGCCTAGAACAGACCCCATATTTATGAAAACTTGATGGGTAACAGAGTTGGCTCTGCAGATCAGTGGAGAGAGAATGGAGCATTTAATAAATGGTGATGAAGTAACTGATTGTCCATATAAGGAAAAAAATGAATTCGGATCCCTACTTTACATCACACACAAAAACCAATCTCAGGTTGATTAAGGATTTTAGCATGAAAAGCACAACTCTAAAATTTTCAGAATTCTTAAAATCCCATAAATATAGGAGAATATTTTTATGGCTTCAGTACGGGGAAGGATATTTTTAACAAGACACTAAAAACCCAAACCAGAAAACAATAGATTGATACATAGGAATATATTAAAATAAAGAACTACTCTTCATTAAGAGATACCATAAAGGAAAAAAATAAAAACATAAAGGGAATAAAAAGACAAGCCACAGAACAGAAAAAGACATTTATTTGCACATTCGTAACTAACAAAGGGTTAGCATTCAGAATATCTAAGAAAATTCTATAAATTTGTGAGAAAAAGACAAAGAACTTATTAGGAAAAAAGTAGGCAAATGACATGAACAGGCATTTTTCAAAAGAGGAAACACAAATGGCCACTATTCATAGAAGATTCTCAACCTCACTAATAATTAAGGAAACACAAATTAAAAACACAGGGAGATAACAATTTTAGATAACTAGATGGGCAAAAATTGGGGACTCTGATGGTGCCAGGAGCTGGCAAGAATATGGAAGAATAAGAACTATTATATCCTACTAATGGTGATATAAATTAGTGCTACCAGCTAGGTATATAATATTGCATTATCAAGTTGAAAACATGCGTACCCTACAAGCCAGAAATTCTCATGTTAGATACTTACCTTAAAGAAACGCTTACACGTGTGCAAAAATGTTCCTTGCAGCAATGTTAGAAATAGCAAAAAGTGGAAGGAACCCAACAGTCCATCAGTAGAGGTTTCGATAAATAAACTGTGCTATAGTGATACAATGAAATATTTTGTAAGAGTGAAAAAGAATGAATTATAGCTCTGTGCAATCACATGGATGAACCTTAGAAATACAAATTTTACTGAAAAATGCAAGTTGCAGGAAAGTACCTAAAAAATGACACAATTCTTATTAAGTTTCAAAATAAACAAAATTAAAGAATATTTTCAGGTGCACATACATAACATCCCTCCATATCACATAGTGGTAAACTTATTTTTTTTAAGGGGCAACATAATGAGAAAAAAATTTTTCAGGATGCTAGTTACTTCTAGCTGGGAAGAAAGAAGAATGAGTCCTGAAGGAATTTTCTTAAATAAGCTCTTCTTTATTTAGATAGCAAAAGGTTAAAAATTGAATTTTTTATAAACTCAATTTGCACATACTTGAAACCAAAGGTAATAGAGAACACCCCTAGTGTCTTATAGGATGAACCTTTCTTGGCTGGGCATACACCAGCACAAGGGGGCTGGCCTCTCCTCACACTACCTCAATAAATACTTATACCCCAGGAACTCACCCTTTCCTGGCCAGGGATCAACGAGAAGCAAAAGGTCTAGAGTATGGTTACAATTTCTAATGGTATCTAGGTAAGTGAGAGAGCCAACATCCCTCAGTCCTACCCTAGAGTCTCATAGTTCTTATGGTTATTAAAATCAAGCCATCAGTCATAGTGCTGGTCAATCAAAATGCCAGACCCAGAGGGCTCAACTGTTAAGAGGAAGGAAAGAAGAAATAACAGAACATGTACCTAGAGATGCTGTAATGATTACATGTGGGGAAGGAGGATAGAGATTAGGGCAACCAATCACAATTAATTTCATGTTTTCATTCCACTATCCTATCCTTGCCTTTGGCACCACAGTCATTTTATACCTCATTGCAATCCTTTGTTTTTCGTTGGATTACCCCTAAAACTAGACACCACATCTAATATCGTTTTAGTTCCATTTTTAATATTTTATTCATATTTTAAATGTTTGTTTTCTTTGAGACTATATAAATCCCATTTCAGTGTCAACTATTCAATAGCAAATGGACATTCCTGGCATAGACGCTGGGGATGAAGAAATGAATTAGACATAGTTCCTGCCCTCAAGTCACTCACAGATTTATCAGAGAATGAAGACAAGTTCTAATAACCAAAGTATTAAATGGGGTATCCTAGAAATATATGTGGGGTCAGGAAGAAGTACCCAGGAGAGAAGGTAAAGTCTATATATAAAATGTGAGCTGGGAAAGAAGGAAACAGCAATTAAGAGAAAGCAAATTCTGAAAGTCAATAATATAAGCCACTAATGTAGAATCTGTCCTGATAGTAGGGATTACTAAAAGTTTCTTATACTTTTGCTGGGAGTTAATCCTCACTGATCTTTTTTTTTTTTTTTTTTTGGCGGTACGCGGGCCTCTCACTGTTGTAGCCTCTCCCGTTGCGGAGCACAGGCTCCGGACGCGCAGGCTCAGCGGCCATGGCTCATGGGCCCAGCCGCTCCGCGGCATGTGGGATCTTCCCGGACCGGGGCACGAACTCGTGTCCCCTGCATCGGCAGGAGGCCTCTCAACCACTGCACCAGCAGGGAAGCCCCTGACTGATCCTATTCTCTCTTTGTTGAATGAATGAATCCAGTGAAATTAACAAATAGTTAATTTGTTATGTGACAGGCACTGGACCAAAGATGCAAAAACAAACAAGATATGGTCCCTGCCCTTAAGAAACACCTTAAGGAAAAAAATCGTACAATTGGGTAAGAACCTACTTATGGGAACTACATTGCCTGCAACAGACAAAGGAAAAAAGCATACCACAATTCATAATTATTGAAAACGATACCTCCTAATTCATAACTAACTTAGTGGAAAGGGGCAATGTGTGAACTGGCTACAAATATACATGCAAGCGTGTGTGCACGCTCTCTCAAGTTCAAAATCTCCATGTGACATGTCAAAGCATCTACCAATTATTACTTATGTTTGAACCTGTTTTCAAATGATGAGGTTCCAGTATATTTCACTGTATACTTTTATAATGGTATGTCCCCAAACATATTTTATTTTGAGCTTTATTTTTAATGTTCCAGAAGCAGCAGGGGGCAATCTAACGTAGGAAACCTGCTGTGGAAGTGGTGAAAGCTAAAGCAAGGCTGCATTCTAGAGCCGTTTGAAAAAAAATCTCCACTCTGCTGAATACAAAATATGGTGTATAGGGAAGAGGAAATATACATTGGAGAGAACAAACCCGGGGCAGTAAAATAACAGAAGGTGAAGGGTCCACTCTGTGATAAAATAAGATGAAATGAAATGAAATAAATATAAAATAAAATTTTAAAAACTCTCATACAGGCTAAGAGAAATCTATGAAGGCATATAGACATCCTAGGATTTTTGTTCTAACTTTGCCTGCAGGCGCTTCTGAGCCCAAATAACTACAGATCTGGGAATAACAGGTGTTTATTGATTTCTTTGTGATTTTTCTTTTTTATTTCTTTTCTTTTTTTTTTTTTCTTGTGGTACTAGAACAGAAAGACATATGTATTCCATATGTAACACTTTAGAAAATGAAAGGCAACAGAAACACTGAACAGATGTGGAGAGTAGGGACCCACTTTCCCCAATACAGCTTAATGTCAACATGCCAACTGCTTTCTCTATATTATTCTTAAAAAGAAAAGGCACCAAAAGTTCCCCATAAAAATATTAACTGACAAGAAGCTTGAATGTTAGCATGGACATCTGTACTAACCAGAAAATAACGACTTTAGATTTCTTTCTCAGTTTAATTCTTATTTTTAAAGGACTTACAAGAGATAAGTTGCAATCATTAGAGGACAATCAACAGTTTGGTTTTACTTGCTTTTGAACTGAAAGGAGAAAGGAGAACTAACTAGTCTCTGAAAACACGCATTTTTTTTAAACTTTGTTAAATTGAATTTGTTAAATTAAACTTTGTTTTATATATATATGATTTCATCTGATACATATAAAAAAAGTTCAAGAAACAAAAATGTATCTCTCTATATGATGAATTATCAACCATAATCTAGTTGTCTTTTTATTAATCTGCAGGCTGCAGACTTCCATTTATCAAATGAAGGTGGGTCCCCCTTATATTTCAAGTATCTAGTAATGTTTAGAGGACAAAAAAAGGAAATGAACCAAAATAAAATACATATATTTTTATTTTTCCCCAATTTTAGAAAAAACCTTCATAATCTCTCTAGGCATTGGGTTTAAGAGCAAGGGAAATTACAACTCGTAAAAGGACAAAATATACTGAAACAGTAAAAAAGGAAGGAGAAATTGGAAGTTCAACTCTGCTGATATTTTGCAAAAGACGAAGAGGTTTGGAACACAGATAGCAAGCGGGGGAAATGGTCAAGGGGTGATATTTTCTGAATCCAGTTTGGGAGGCAAATGAAAAACAGTGTGAGAGACCTTGTCGTAAAGAAAAGGGACGTGTGGGGGGTGGGCACAGATAAGCAGCGCACAGAAAAAAAGGATGGAAGAGTATGAGGGGTCCTGTGAAGTCAGCAGGAAGCCCCATGGTTCCAAAGATGAAACAAACTTCTCTGGGGAAAAAAAATTTGTTTAAATATTCCTACATATGTCAAATGGTGAACTTGGGCAGCAAATAAACTGCAGAGAAGACTAATAGCAGACCGTGCTAAACAGCAGTGAAAAAGTACAGTGTCCTGTGAGGAAGAATTCATTGTTCAAGAATTACAGTTTCATAAGGACCCAGATTTTTTTTTTCAAAGGCTGTGGCAGCTGCAGTCTGCAGATGTAGTTGAAAAAAACACCCTGAGCAGGAGGTACATTCCCCTATGGCACGACCATATTTTCTATAGCAATAATCCTATGTCCATAAAAGGAACAAGAGAAAGAAAGAGCATAGGAGATGAATACAATCTCATTCAAGGGGAGAAGCCAGGGTCACACAAGAATTACACAAAGAAATATGCAGGGGTCCTTGTTTATCGTTATTTTAAATGTTGATAGAGGCTCTTTTTATACCCACCAGCTTGCATTTGGGGATTGGTGGAACATGCTAGCCTATTAGGGGAGCAAAAGAAAAGACTGCTGTGTCCGCTGATTTAAATGTGTGCACACACATACACAGACACACACACACATACACACACACTCCTAACCTAGCTACAGCTTCTTAAAAAAATACAAAAAGCCTTCTTCAAATTGTTCACTACCACTCCAATTTCCTGTGTAGACCTGAACATTTGTATGTTTTTCTGTGTCTCCTAAGTTACCCAAGTTACCTAATGCATGCCCAGTATGAAACATTTCTAAATGAGTTAGTCTTTATTGAATTATGATTTCCAGCAGACACTAATAACAAAATTCAAATTGCTCTGGCAGATGAGAATTTTTAGAGTGCTGGGACATAACTGAGTTTTTAAGAGAATCTCAAAGAGCCACCCACCAAGTGTGTGTAGTAACTGGGTGCCACTTGATGAAATTCTTCACATAGTTAATTAGATTTTCCAAGAAAAAAAAAATCAATCATTAAGAGTCAACACTCTAGGAGATACACATGATAAAGAACTGTTATTGGCACACCCAGGGTGTAGTCAAAAGTAAAGCTTAACAAAATCAAGTTTTCAGATTTCCGAGGCACCATCTCTGCAGTTGACACAATACAATTAGCAGTACATCAAAAGGAGAGGAAAGCAAGTTTTGCTCCATGATTTCTCTTTTCCTCCAGAATTTCTCTGGCCTGCTTAAAAGGCATTTTGCAAGCAAGGAGGAATAGAGATGCTCATTCAGTCAGGGGTTGCATCGCCTATGAACACCTGCAAACTGAATTTGCTCTGTTTTGTTAACCATTTATTTTGTCTTTACTGGATTTTCAAAGGGAAATGTGATAATCCCACTGTTCTTCAGATGCTCAGCAGGGTGTTTCATCTAATAAAGCCATTGCAATGGAATGGATTAAAGCAACATGGAGCATTCCTAATTTGGGATCTGTGAAAGAATTTTAACATCCAGGCACTATGAGCTCAATCTTAAAAATGTTATCAGTAGGATAAAAGTAGAGCATCTAACTAACATCTGCCTTTTTTTTTTTTTTTTTTTGCTTTTCTTTTTTAAGTGTCTTCATATTGCTATCACTTATGTGAGGCCAGGACAAGATGGGCTACTGGGGCATCAATGACTTCATCTTTGGGGATTGTAGTCCATCATAAAAAAAAAAAAAAAAAAAAAAACACATTTAAGTCATACAGTTATCATCTGGCTGAAATATCAAAGAGTAGGAATAAATCAGAAATAAAATTAGAAAAGGGACTTTTCAGTGTAAATATTATAAGGGTTTTTCCCCAAAAACTTAAAAGCTGTTTTCCAATAAAGGAAGCTGAATTTACTTCTGAATTTACAAGTTTAACCTGTGTTTCCCAAACGTTTTGCACTGGGTCATGTCTCCTCGGCTACAAAATGTATGCGACTCCTCCTATGTCTGGCCCCCATTTTCTAAACTGTTGGGATTTTTATATTGCTGAGAATGAAGTAAAGTGCCAGGCATTACTCCTATTTGCACCACCTATTTCAGAAATGACCAGCTAATATCAAACTAATCTATTTATTATAGTATATAGACCAATGATATGCAATAGGAATATGTGAGCCAAGTTCTTATTTTTAAATTTTCTAGTAACCACATTAAAAAAGTAAAAATAAACAGTAACATTAACTTTAATATATTTATTTACTCCAATTTATCTAAAATATCTTTTTAACACAATCAACATAAAAGTATTCACTAAACAGTGGGAAAAAAAAAAGTAAGCCAAGTCTTTGAGGTCTGGTGAGTGTTTCATGCTTACAGCATATCTCAACTAGCACTACTCATATTTCAAATGTTCAGTAACCAACACCTAACTAGTGGCTACCATACTGAAGAGCTCAGCTCCAGACAGATAAAGAAACTGCAAGGAGAAGCAACTGAGGTAGGCACAGGATAATGTGCTAACTGGGCAGGAATGACAGAAGACAAGAATCAAACTCCCCTTCTTGGCCCCCCTTCTTTCTGCCCCCATCCCCAACTATGGGAGTTTCCCAAAGCTCCATCCTTTACCCACCATCCTCTCTTTAGACTCTTTCTCTTGATTTATTCATTCATTTATTCATTCTCTTGATTTATTCACTCATTTATTCATTCAACAAACTTTTACTAAATGTCTATGACCTGCCAAGTACTGTGGTAGGTGGTAGGTTTATAACGATAAGTAAGACAAATCCTTGCCCTCATAATAGCATGGTGGGGTATATATACAAGCCAATGCATCTTCACAACTTAGTGTGCTAAGTGCTCTGATGGAGGATACTAATGGGCATGCATTTGTGCACAGGAGTTCACACATATGGGAGGGGAGAAAGGTAGATTACAGCTCAAAGGTTGTCTCCTCGGAAAGACCTTTGGCGACCAATCAATATAAAGTAGAAATCCTCACCCACTCCCCTGTCACCTTCTATTACATCATCTTGTTATATTTTATTTGGAACATGTATTACCATCTGAAATTCTTATTCATTTACTTTTGCTTGTTGGTTCATTTATCATTTATTTGTCTTCCTTTCTAGAAGGTAAGTTCCATGACAGTAGGGACCTTGTAGGCCTTATTCAACCTATGCTTTTGACAGAGTAGGTAATAAGTCAATAGTATTCTGTCTATCCGTCTCCGAATTTCTTTCTAACCATACTGCCACCAGCCAGGCATCTCACTCCAGGACTTACTATAACCCCTCCTATACAATGAACAACTCCACACTCTCTCTTCTCTAATTCATCCTAAACAACACCAGGTTAAAGCATCTGAAACACTGATTTCGTTATATCAATCCCCCCATTCAAAATGCATCATTCTTTTTAGGAAAGAGTCCAGATATCCTTATTGAGGAAATCAAAGTTTTCTGTATTCTGGTCATCAAGGTTTTTCTCTAATCTGGCCCCCTCACAACTTCCCTCATTTACTCTGTAAAAAGAGTCTCCCATTCTGGAGATATGGAGAAATTAACAGATGTCTTAACTTTTCTTCTCCTACTCTCAGATCATCAGCAAAAACTTAAAAGGCATTTTTCACTTCTCATGCCCTTATTCCAGGAGGATAACCAGCCCAAATGTCTTTGATGTCCAGGCTTATTTCCCCCCAAGTGAGAACTGGTTCCCAGACAAACAACTAGCAGTTCCATGGGTGGTAGCACTTTAGAGGTAAACTTCAAATGGCAGTGGCTGTGTGGAAATCTACGATGCATATTCAGTGCCACAGTCTTGGGAGCCAATAGGAAACCAATAAGCTTGGTGTGGACACCACCAGGACAGCGTATCTATGAATTGCCCCAGGGCATGGTCTCAGCAGTGCATAAGGTGGACCTGGCCAGAGATCTCTACCCTCTTTGCTCTGAATGGCAGAAGCCCTGGGCTCAGTCCAAGGCAAAAATGATACTGAACCTCTCACCAACCTTGGACAGCAGAGAGATTTCAATATGGACACGGAACAAGTCATCGTATTATACTGCCCAGTAAACAAGTCAAACACTCCCAAATTCCAGTGTTTTTTCCCTAATTCCTCTCCTTCTTTGCCCCTAAAATGCTGGGGCTTTTCAGAACACTCAGGCTTACCATCCTGTTGGAATGAGAGCATAGGAAAGGATACTTTTTTTTTTTTTTTTTTGTGATGAGTCAATAGTAGGAAAAGAAAAGTGAAGACACTAATAGCCAGTTCTGACACTTCCCTGACTCATTAGAAGATCCTACATCAACTACAATAATAAGCAGTATAGACTTATAGAGAGGTTAGGCTACTAATCCTAGAAACATCCCACCCTTTGACTGAGGTTTATGCTCTAAGTACAGCACTAAATACTGCTAACCAGATTTAATCACAGATGTATGTTTAACTGAGAGAAGGGACTCTGCAAAGAATGTTCTTAGTTTCAGCATCTATAAAAACAAGAGAAGGGACTAGATCATTTTAAACCAGTTTTATAATTTTCTTCTACTCACTCCAGCCTCCAGACCTTAGAGGAATTACTCTAAGCATTTATAACCTATTCTGTTAATTATTGTCCTTAATTAAATAACACCTTTAAGAAGTGTTTAACCACTGAGGGAATGTCTTGCCTTCTTAATTAGAATGTAAGATCCTCAAGCATAGTTCAACAAAAATATATTAAGTACCCACTGGGTTCAAGGAATATTGTAAGGACAGAGATTTCTCCCTAGGTGGTGGGCACATTACTTGACACTTAATAGCAGTCACTTTGAATACGAAAGATTTCTTAACTTTGCTCCACTGCTGTATTTTTTCGCTTACTTTTTCATTTGGGCAGGGGTATCTGGTGTAATATATGCGCAGGCTTGGAGGAGATGCAGAAAATAAATGAACATGTCTGCCACCCTGGGATTTGCTCTGGAGATTTTTGAAATCTCCAGATTTGTAGAAATCACTGGCCCATGATACTGCCAGCTGTTCTCCTTATTTTTCTGTTGTGAACAAAATCTATCTTTTGCACGCTTTAATATGGAAGAATAAGTACTCTTACTTCTGACTTAAATGCTCCTTGGGAAAAAGCAAGGCAGACAGTCCTGGTGTGGGAAACAGGTCCTGAGCAGGCAAGCAGTTGAGCATATGTAGTTGATTTTGGAGGTAATCTCAGGAAGCACAACTGAGGAAAAGGGGGAAATGAGACAGAGAAGGAAAAGCCAAAAAAAGGTGTGTTTATGAGGGGCTATTGCAATAGGCAACTGGAACTCAGTCCCACTAGGGACTCTCTGAGCTGTCACGTAGATCAGAAATGTCCCTCCCAGTGATGGGAAAGCAGGAGAATGTATTCACTGCCTCCCATCCCTCAGGAGCTGAGAGTTGCTCCTAGGAAAATCTCCAGCTTTGGGACAGCCTGGCACAGTGCAAGAGAAATCTCCTAGGTGGAGAAGCAGAGACACAGGACCGGAGATGGAAGCTGTCACAATACACAGGAACCACCCACAGTAGCCGAAAATGGGTTCAATTGTAAGCCATGGGGACACAGGACAGGGTGTCTGCTACATCTGCCACTTGCATTGGTTCATCTATCTTCACTACCATAGTCAGGCCAACAGCTCCAGAAACCTAGTTTCTCTTCATGGTCCTGTCAGGTCCTCCTGATTGATAGCAGACTCATGTCACTTTATAGCCCTCGACCTTAGATACCTTTCTCTAAATGGGATATGATGATGGCTTTTACCATAAGGTACAAGGAAGTTTAGAGATATGACTGAGTGTTCATGTTTGATGGGGTTTGGGTCAGGGGTCACAAACTCAAATGCCTTCTACAGCTTTGGGTTTATGACCATCATAAACAGGGATAAAGGCTTGATGAAAGTGATCCTGAGGGTCCAAGGTAGAGGGCCCCAGCTGCCAAGGTGGTGAGTGTTGAGAGGGGATGGGCATTGCCAAACACACGTGGAGTCATTCAACTGCCACTTATTATCTACTCCACGGCATGGCAGAAAGCATGCTAGATGCTAATAATACAGCTTTTGCTGGTCCCTGCCCTGAGGAAACCAGAACTTACAGAAAGGGATGTTCAAAGAAAAAATGTAATGAATGCTAACAAAGTTGGAGTCCTTCACCAACCCCGACGTTTATTCATGAAAATCCATTTCACAACAGAATTGACATTTAAGAAACCTTTTAGAAGTTTATGAGGAATTAGGGTCAGAGTACTGAGCTACCCACGAGCACCTTTAGCAATACTGCATACTACTTCTAATTGTTCATGTTTAATGAGCACTTACTATATGTCAGGAACAATATGAAGTGCCTTTCATGCATTCTCAGTTAATCCACCCAACAATACTGATAAGGAAACTGAGCCCAAAGAGTTTTGATGACTTGTGCAAAAGTCATGCAGCTAACAGATGGATCAAAGTTTAAATTCAGGTAGTCCAGCTACAGAGCCCACATTCTTAATGACCAATCTACACAACTTGGTTAAAACACGACAAAGGTAGCATATAAAATTAAGAGAATATGAGCAATATTTCATACAGCAAAGATATGCAATAGGGGTTACTATACCATTAATTTCTGGTGTAGAACAAACACCTCAATACTTAATGACATAAAATAAACATTAATTGTTTCTCATGACTCTGATGTGGGGTGGCTCAGCCAGCGCTAAGTGATGTAGGATGGCTTCATTCATGTCTGTGGCCTCCACTGGATGGCTTGGATGGTTGGGTGTCAGTACACATAGTCTTTAATCCTCCAAGAGGTTAGTGGGGCTTATTCACACAATGGCAGAAGGGCTCTCAGCAACTAGACTTACTTGTAAGTCCTAATCACAAGTACTTTTCCAGCCTCTACATCATATTTGCTATTATCCCACTGTCAAGTCCCATGGCCAAAGCTAAGGCCCATAAAGTAGTAGACCCAGTGAGGCAAGAATAAATGCCACAATAAATGCCATGTAAATTCATTCTGCTTTGCTGCAGATGCATAAACTAAGAGAAACTATATTCTGTGTAAGTGTGTTATCCAAATGTTCAACCCCTTCCTTATTTTATAACTCAAAATAAATTCTTTCTTCCCAGGCCCCACAGAATAACTGAGTAACTGGGCTAAGAATATGATGAGGAGTCGCAATAGGAATGAAGAGAGAAGGAAAGGAGGGAAAAGAACAGAAAGAGAGGAAGTACAGCAGCAGCAGCAACTACCACTTCGTGAAAAGCCTACGTAACCTACTCAGCACGGCTCAGTATTTCTGAACCTCCCTCCACTAGTCCTCAGGAACTGTGTGCCCATGCTAACCCCCTGTCCCTGCCCCCACGGCATCAAGGATGCAGTCCCAAGACCCAGATTACCCTCTTAGCCAACAAATTCTAATAACCACTGTATTTGACTCTAAATTGCATATTGTTTCATATTGAATGTTCTTCTAATTAAAATCCATCTTTCATTCAGTACCAAAAGAAACTTGATGGTCACCAGACCAAAGGGTGAGCCTCCATCCAATACCTTCCCAGGCTATAAGAACCTCCCTCCCCTCTACTCCTCCCTTCTCTTCCCCTCACATACTCTTCTAGTATATCCATTTCAGGAAAACAAAGGTCAGAAAAAAAATTGTGTGTGTATCTTCTACTTTCTGGCCACAGCTCCAACTTCCCCTGAGGCAAAGGAAAACAGAGGTCTGGCTACCATCCCCACAGGGTGCAGGGACAAGTTCTGAGCCAACCAAAGCCAAACTGATTTCTCAAATTATATTACCACCCAGGACATGCCAAGGAATTTGGACATCATCCCATGTGTGACCAGGGATCACTGAAATACTTATGCAGGGCATGAAACAAGCAGATTTGTTTTAGCCTCAGCATCACCTGGGAGCTTGTTAGAAAAGCAGTTCTGAGCCTTCCCCCCAGACTTGCTGAGTTGGGAAACTCTGAGGGTGAAACCAATACTGCTGTTTAAAAAGCGCTCTAGGTGATTCTGATGTGCTCAAGGTAGAGAACCAAATGTATAGAGACAGATAGGCCAGATGGGAGTCTGTATGGAGGGTCTCTGATTAAGATGCCTTATCATCTCTGTTCCTAAAAGTCCATTAAAGTGACACTAACAGAGTATTTTAAGATATGTATACAGTGATCAGGGCAAGGAAAATGGGTGAAGAAAACACAAGTGAAAGATGTCCTAAGAGTTTGGAAGATGAAAAGTAGATGGAGAAGCTGAAACACATGTCTGCAGAAGCAGGTAGGGAGAGAATTGAGAGGATTCACTCCTCGACATCCTAGAGGGATGCAGGCATTGGAGACAGGATGGCAAAGAGACTCATAGAAAGAAGACATCTTTTAACATCTGCTCGGCGGGAAAGGAGAGAGATAGCAAAAGATAAGTCTTAGAAAGCTTTGCTCAGGGGACTTCTAATGCAAAGTCCTCTGTTCTTACCTTCCCAGGAAACCTACGTACCATAAATAAAGCTACTGCAAACGTGGAACCTGATAAGGAAAGTTGTGCAAAGAGAAAGTCTTTCTAGGAATGTTGGTTTCAAAAGATAGCTGTAAATATTTTAACTTATTTTTACATAATTATTTATTTGATTACAAGGCTGCATAATGTTCATCTGAATTCAGTTTTGCTTAGATGATGGATTGTGTGGGTTTCCAATTACATTTACCCCAATTATATTTGGGTACCTACGATCAGCAGTGGAGGGGACTTGGAACCTAGCTTGGGAAGTCTTCCATTCTCCTTAGACTTAGAGGTACACATGTGATCATAGGACAGATGAAGGATTTATATGGTGTCTTTTTCCCAACTGTAGGTCCAGGTTTTCTGTAACTTGAACCTTACAGAATTTATAAGGCTCTCTTTTAGAAAAAGAATACAAAATTATGAATAAAAAATGCCCCAGGCCACTCCATACCACTTGAATAAAACATTTTAAGATATGCAAGACCTAAAATAATTCACCTCCTGTTCACTGTTGCTCAGAAAGCTACTGGAGGTTATGCTCCAACAAAACAAGAAAGTAAACCAAGATGAAGGGAGATTCAGGATCTGAAAAATAGGGTGACACAATGAGGTACCACTTCATATTCAACAGGATGCTAAGATCAAAAAGCAGATAATAACAAGTGTTGATGAAGATGTGGAGAAATCAGAATTTTCTTACACTGCTGGTGGAAATATAAAATGATCCATCCACTGTAGAAAAGAGTCTGACAATTCCTCAAAAGTTTAAAAAAAGAGAACTGAAATACACCCAAGAGAACTGAAAACATATGTCCACACAAAAACATGTACAAAAATATTCACAGCAACATTATTCATAATAGCCAAAATGTGGAAACAACCCAAATGTCCATCAACTGATTAATGGATAAATGAAATATGAGATATTTCTACAATGGAATATTACTCAGCCATAAAAAAGAATGAAATATAGATACAAGCTACAACATGGATAAGCCTTGAAAACATGGTAAGTGAAAGAAGACAGTCATAAAAGCCCACATATTGTATGATTCCATATGCAATGTCCAGAAGAGGCAAATTAAAGAGACAGAACATTGCAGACGCTTATGGCTGGGGGTGGCAGGAAACAGGGAGTGGGAAGACGAGGGTTGATTAGCTAAAGAGTACAATGTTTCTTTTTGAGGTGATAAAAGTGTTCTCAAATTGACTATGGTCATATATTTGTAAATATATCAATATTAAAAATGATTGAATTATACACTTTAAATGGGTGAGGTATATGGTGTGTGAATTATATCTCAACAAAGCTATTTTTTAAAACAAAGAAAGAAAACAGGGTGAACAAAACAGGTGACTGAAATAGAAACTTTGAGGAAAGTTTTAGTTACACATACTCAGAAAACTAAGCAAACAAAAAAGGACAATGATTATTTCAAGGAAAACAAAAATGTGACCCCAGAAAGGAAATCAAATTGTGTAATACTATACGTCTCAATTAGGAATATTATTTACACAGTCAAAATAATAGAAACATTAAAATTTAACCAACAATGATGGCATAACTATATTTGGTAGTGTATGGGTATGGGATGGGGAGGTGAGCAGTGTAAAAAGGCTAAAAATTCCTTATCTTCCTACAGAAAGTCAAGGATAATGTCTAAAGGGGAGAAGGGAAAATAGTAGCAATGTATACAGTTTAGAAGAAAAATCCCGAGCAAAATAGCTAAGGGAGTTGGAAGCAGCTGCTTTTCAGAGGTGGAACTGGGGAATGGACAGCAATATACTTACAAATTTATAATCCTAAATCTATCCAGACACTTAAAAATTGCATTCACTATATGTTGGGAAACCTACTGGAAGCCTTAACCGATAACTATATTAGCATTTTATCGCAAAAATAAAAACCTAATAGCAATATATCCCGGGATAATCACACATGAAGTATCAGGAAAAAAATTACCTACATATTTTCCCTTTGTATCTCCCAGAAAGTTGCTTTTTCAACCTCGTTGCTTTTTAATGGCTACTTTGAAATGTTTCATCTAAAAGGCAGAGGACTACCAAAATTAAGCCATTTTTCAGAAGCCACCTGCACATACCAGCTACCTCTGAGTACAAGAAGGAATCATAGATATGTCTGAAATTCAGGCTAAGCTTTAGCCACCACTAACTTTCAGTGCTTATCAGAGCACGAATCTCATGAGGCCATCCGAATAAGAATAAATTATAGAAATTGACAACTGCCTAAATCTCAGATTAAATTTCATAGTATTAATAACCCAATACTCACTGCAAGTTTCAAAGAGCGTAAGTATCCTTCATTGCAACTTACAGGAGAAATTTCTCATCACAAGCAATGTTTTAATGCACACATCCATATATTTTCATAATATTATCAGCCCTTTAAGATTATATGGCATTTAATTTAAGAAACTTCTGTCCTACAAGGTGGAAAAATTCTCAAACTCACCTTTCAAAGCTCTTTCTTTTCCCCTGGCAGAGGGTAACAGTTTTTTTCCTCCTCCTGGCTTTAAAATAGCCCATCAACTTGGGTTCTCCTAGAGGTAAGAGCTCACCCCCAGTCTTCTAGGTTGCAACAATTATTCAAAGATGGTGAAGCAAATCTACTTCGAAGCAAATGTAAATGCGTTTCATGAAAGTAAATGCAAGCTGGAAATGGTACAGATGAAAGCAGTAACTATCAGCAGTTAGTCCTTTTCCCCCTTTTGTGGGTGGAGAAAGACAAATGAAAAAGAACATCTCCACATTCAGATTAGTTCTGGTGAGTTTATCCATCAAGAATTGATCCAATTAGATGAAACTCTCCTGGTTAGCTTGAGTTAGTTACAGTTTGGAAATCATAAGACAAATTAGTTACTTTCATCTTAGGCAATGAAATAATCATTTGGGCATTAAATTGAAAAAATGGTTTGAGGAGGCTGCACTTATTCACTCTAAACTCCTAATTAGCCTCAACTAACAGTTCAAAACCAGATTTATGACAGGAGTTTTCAGAGATGAGAAAAAACGTTGGGGGAAATTCTTGTGAAAAGCAGCTTTTCTGGCATGTGTTTGCAGTCCAGAAGTGTTCTTTCAGATCACAGGTGCTCCAACTTTAGCAAGTATCAGAATCACCTTGGGCTTGTTAAGATCCATGTGATTAGGCCCCATCCCCAGAGTTTCTGATTTGGTAGGTCTAAGGTGGGGCTGGAGAATTTGCATTTCTAACAGGGATCCCAGGTGACACTGATATAGCTGATCTGAAGAACAACACTGAGAAACATTTTAGATATATAACTATCTTGTGTAAACAATTTTAATCTAGTAAAATGAGCTTTCAAAGTCAGTCATAGGAGTGATTTACTTTAATATCTTTTATAAGACAATTCAGATAATCAAACTTTCATTAGCATAGAGAATACCTACAAAATAGTCAATATCTTAAGTTGGATATAATTTAAAATTCCTATTTTCAAGTGCCATTTTTGTGAATTATTTTAAGAAACTGAGTCATCATTTAGTTAGCATATAACTCTACAAATTCATTGTAGTCAGAGATCAAAACTGGAAAACCATATTTAGTAATTAACATAATTATAAAATGCCTATTTATTATAATCAAAACAATGAATTCAGATTATATTTGAGACTAGGAGTATAGCTGCTGGTACTTATGGCTGGCTTAATGATCATCTGTTCTAAAATGAAAAAAAATATTATGATTATTCAAATATTGTTCTTGTGGAATAATCACTGTAAGTCTTGAAGCTGGCAAACTGTGACATTTACATCCTGAATTAGTATTCAAATCAAGTCTTTAAAGAAGTAAATTAACTCTCTCCAACCACTATGTATTTAAGAAACTGCCTCCAGGCAAATTTTAGTGACTATTTACCACAATATAAGTTCAGTGGTTGGTTGTACTTCAGATGTGAATAACTAAATAGCAGAAATACATGAAACACCCCATCAATTCACATGGCAGTTTTCACTAAAAAACAAACCATTTTACTAACTTAATAGTATGTTTTGAGACATGTCTGTTTTTACTTATAAGTAACGTAATTCCTGATTAAAACAAAGATGAAGAGCAAAATCCACTTGTAAGTAGAATTACCTGTATATTCTTCCTATTTAAGAGTTCAGCCCATCTAAACTTAAAATGTGTTTGCACCCTCTTCTTTTTCTCACTTTTTACTTGTCTCAGGTGTTTTCCAAAGCCCTAATCTGACTTTTCCAGCCCATTTCCTGACCTCCACTTAGATTCACAGATTGTCTTACTAATAGTTTGACGTGTGGTCTCTTTATACAAACTTGGAAAATTCTGCTATTTGAGATTGATTTAAAAAATGACACGACAACCAAAAGTAAAGAGAATAATGAAAGGTTTGTGGTTCTCATTCTGCTTTGACTTCGGTTTTAGGAACATGACACAACTGTACGTCCAAATATAACCTAAAGAAAGCATCAGTAAATGAGAAGCTAAAGAGGTAAACATGAGGGGAGATGTGTCTCCACAGAAGATTCTGCTACAATGAATATACAATTCAGAGTACTAGCACTTGTAACACTTAACCAAAGCAGTGCATTTTACATATGTGTACACACACACACACTCACGTTTGTTTGACTGCTCAGTAATTTATAGTGTTTTAACTGTCTTATATCCCCTAAGCTTGAACAAGTATTTTTGGATACTTTTTAAATGGAGACAACATCTTTTTAAAATTATGAACTGTTTTAACTGTTATGACCATATATAAAATCATTAAGAGTTTAACCAAGATAGAGTAACAAGGACGGGATTTACCCTCCCACCTGAAATAATTATAAATGAGATGCAATGTGTGAAACAACGGTGTTCAACACACTGGACATGAGAGGACAAAAGTCAGTGATCCCTGAGAAATGGGAAACAAACACGGTGAGCCCTATGGGGCCTGGAGAGAGATTCCAGGTCACACAGCATGAAGCACAGAACCCAGGAACAGCCCAGTGATCTGCTAAGTTAAAGAGATGCAACTGAGAATCTGGAGAGGCCAGGCAGCTAGAGTTCTCAGAACAGGGTGCTAGAGAGGAGAAAGCTGCCTAGTGAGAGAATTTCAGAGATCTCCAGGCTCCTCATCAAGGTTTTCAGGAGAACTGACCAGCACACAGTGTAAAGAAGCTACCAAAAAAAACATGGCTGGGGAGAAAACCACCTGAAGGATTAGAGGGAACAAAACTTGGAGCTCAGACAGGGTCAAGAATAATGCCTGTTCCCGTCAGCCAAACTGGGAAGCTTCATAATTCAAAGGGCTTTGGACAGAGAACTCAGAGGGTCTTGCCTTGGTAGTGGAGGATAGTTAGACCTGGATTATATACAACACTGGTCCTTCCTAACAAATCTTAAAAGAGCCAAAAGGACTGAACAATTTCCAAGAAACTATGTCCCAAAACACAATTAACAAACTGCCCAAAACCTCAATAATATATAAATACAAAAATATCCGGTACTCAACAAAGTAAAATTCCCAATGTCTGCATGTAAAAAATTACTAGGCATGCAAAGAAGCAGGGAAACAGGATCCATAATAAAGAGAAAACTAATCCATTGCAACCCAGAACTAAAATCCGTAGCAACAGAAACAACTGAGGGACTAAATTCTCATGAGAGTTCTTATAACCAACTCATTTGCATAGCATAAAATTTTCTCCTTTTTGAAAAAACAAAACCCCAAACCACTAATAGATCAAACCTACTAAGCTTATATAATGCACAACATCTCTACACCATAGAAAATAAATAAATCATGGCGGGGAGGATAAATTGGGAGACTGGGATCGACAAATACACACTACTATATATAAAATACATAACTAAGAAGGACCTGCTGTATAGTACAGGGAACGCTTCTCAATACTCTGTAATGACCTACATGGGAAAAGAATCTATAAAAGAGTGGATATATGTATATATATAATTGATACACTTTGCTGTACTGCAGAAACACAACATTGTAAATCAACTATATGCTAATAAAAGATTTTTAAAAAGAAAATAAATAAAAGAACAAACAAACCACCCAAAAAAAGTGATAGTTACAATGAAAACGGTAAAAAACTTAAAAGAGCTACTTCAAAATACTGATGACCGGGCTTCCCTGGTGGCGCAGTGGTTGGGCGCCTGCCTGCAATGCAGGGGATGCGGGTTCGTGCCCCGGTCCAGGAAGATCCCACATGCCACGGAGCTGCTGGGCCTGTGAGCCATGGCCGCTGAGCCTGCGCGTCCGGAGCCTGTGCTCCGCAACGGGAGAGACCACAACAGTGAGAGGCCCGCGAAAATACTGATGACCAGCACACACTGGGATCACACACAATGGCGAGTGTTTCCTGGGACACCTGCCACTGTTCTCACCTCAGCGAAGCACCTGTGATGTGCTATGAACTCAAGCAAACAAGTGCAGATTATTCCTCCTCCTAGAGTAAGTATATGTCCTGGGCCACATATTAAGCATAAAGGGGGCCTAGGGTCATTGCTGCTTAGAGATAAGCAGTCTTATGATCTTTCTCATATTCATATTTCCTTCTCTATTAAGAACAATCACCTGTGACAACCTGTTTCCCTTCGTGTTTCTCATTTTCCCAGATCACTGGTTCTCAAACTTTGTCTAGCATGCATCAGAATCCCCAGGAGGACCTGTGAAAACACAGATGACTGGGTTCCAGTCCCAGAGTTCCTGATTCGGTAGGTCTCGGGGGAGGGACAGGAAGGTCCTAAGAACTTGCTTATCTAACAAGTTCCCAAATGATGGTGATGTTGCCGGTCTGGGGACCACATGTTGAGAACCACTGCCCCTAGATAATGTGTATGGTCTCTGATCTATTGAACCTGGACTTGCAGGAAGGACACAAGCACCAAAATTTTTAGTAGGGCTTCCCTGGTAGCGCAGTGGTTGAGAGTCCGCCTGCCAACACGGGTTCGTGCCCTGGTCCGGGAAGATCCCACATGCCACGGGGCGGCTGGGCCCGTGAGCCACGGCCACTGAGCCTGCGCGTCCAGAGCCTGTGCTCCTCAGCGGGAGAGGCCACAACAGTGAGAGGCCCGCGTACCGAAAAAAAAAAAATTTTTTTTTAGTAAGCTAGACTCTTTAGGGGTTATGTTTAGTAAGTCACAAGAAGCCAGGAGTTCACTGGGAAAATGTACAAACCTTTGCAATTTCAAAATGATCTTGTCTCTTCTGATAATGTTCTTTCCCCACCCTCACCTCCATGTCCCCCTCATGTTATGGAGGATAAGTAGGATGCTGTGTTGGAGGGGCTGAAATCAGAAAACTGAGATGTTGTGCTTAGTTAAGGACTTTGTTATATATGTATCACTCTTGGTCCTAGAATGATATGTATAATACATATATAATTCTTTGAGAAGCCTGAGGTACTACACAGGGGATAGGATCTCTCAAGGATTTCCCAAACAAAATAAAACCTGCCAACTTACTGTCTTCTTTTAAATTAACCCAGGATCTACTGGACCACCAACTACCATATTTTATCAGATCTGACATTCCTCAAATCATTATTCTATGTAACACCAGGAAAGAAAAAAAGAAAGCTACAAACTATGGTACACACCATCAATTATAAGATTGATCTTGATTTCTGAAAGGTTAAAATATGATCTTAGAATCAATAAAACAGTACAAAAAAGTGCCCTGGCCTTGGTAATATATGGTACCATTTTTTTATGTGTTACCATGCTTTCTTAGAGCAGCTAATATACTAATTGTTTAAAACAGTTAATATGCTTATATGAGCCTATATGAAATCAAAGTGGGAAACTCCAGCAAATCTGTAGATTTTTTTTATGGAGAACACCTTAAAACGTTTTATTCTGAAAATTTTTTGAGTTTAAAATTTAAATTTTTTAATTTTTAATTAAAATTTTAATTAAAATTAATTTTAATTTAATTAATTTTAATTAAAAAAATTTTGTTTGTAAGAATAGTATAAAGAACTTCCATAAAATTTTTTTTCTTAACCATTTAAGAATAAGTTGTAGACATCATGCCCCTTCAGCACTTAAATATTTTAGAGTGATAACATCTTTGTTCTTAGGAAATACAAAGTCAGAAATTTAATATTAATATCATTATCTATTAAGTAGTCCATATTCATATTTCTCATATTGTCTCACTACTATCCTGTATAGCATTCAATATGAGACGCAATCTGGCCTCACATGTTATATTTGGTTGCCGTGCGTCTCTAGTCTCTTTTAATGTGGAGATTCATCTTTGTCTTGATACAGACTTTTTTTTAAGATAATAGAGAAATTAGTTTGCAACAGGTCCCTCAGTCTGAGTTTGATGATGCTTCCTCCTCAAGATTAGATTTAGGTTACATGGAATACATTTTTGGCAGGAATACCATTGAACTGATATGGTGTCCTAAGGGTATCACATATCAGGGAGCACACACTATCACTTTGTCCCATTGTTGGTAATATTAACTTTGATGACTTGGTTAAAGTGGTGTCTGTCAGGTTTCTTCACTCTAAAGTTATTCTTTCTCCCTTTATAATTTGTAGGAAGAGAGTTTGAGACCATGTCAATATCCTGTTCCTCATGAAACTTTGTCCCAATAGTTTTAGCATACATTGACAATTCTTGACTGAATTATTACTCAGATGAGTGTAAAACATTTTCAAAAAAGATTTAAGCAAATCCTACTTTATTTTAATGATGACTTATTTTCCGTATCCATGAAGCTTTCTTTATACTATGGTGCTGTCTTACAGTGTTTGGAAAGTTGCTTTGAGAAATAAAGAGACATAGGGAGGAACACAACTCTTTTTCCCCCCCCCCGCAGCTTTATTGAGAGAACATGGTTCTTATTCAGGGAAATTCAGAGAAGACTTTGGTGGTGGAATCCTATCCCACTACCTCATTTTATCTTCACTAGAGTATATAGATCAATAGAGTATAAACAAAACTGAAGGAAACTGGGACAAAAAACAATCCTATTTTGGAAATAGAGATGATTTTTAAAAGGTATAATTTTGAAGTAATGTGTTCAATTGCTTTTTTTAATACTCACCAAGAGTAAAAAAAAAAAAAAAAAAAAAAAAACACAGAGGAAATGTGAAACAGAATAGTGTACCAGAGTTTAAAACTCTTCTCCTGAACCGTTTTTATAATATTCCTATGTAACAATAAACCATACGATGCTGCCATTGTATTTGTTAAAAATGCTTGCATATCAGCAGTTTCATACACCTGCTAGCTTCCTGACATTCCAAGTGCTTAAGTCAGATGATCCCTGGCCAAGGAGGATGTTACAAAGTAAAGCAATCTATGCATCATTATGAGGAAGGTGGACAAAAATCAACCCTAATGCCTCTTCTAACCTCTTCATAATTTGTGAATGGCTTATGCAATCCTCTTTCAAGCTGAGTCCAAAGAGGGACTTCTCTCTGCTTCCTTAACATGATAGAGTTACCTTTTTCACACTGTTTTGCAAGTGTTTACTCATTTATACCTCTAACTATAGAATATATGAGGGCAGGTTATTTGGGTATAAAGGGAGACGGTAACCCCTGAAGGCTGGAGATTTGTTATAAAAATTATATAAGGTTATAAAATAGAAAACTTTATAACTGGCTGTAGGAAGAAAATCACTGTTTTGTCTACATATTGACTCAGACCAAATACCTGAGTTTCACTCAGTGTTTTTAATGATAAAATTTGAACAAATGACTGCATGTGTAATTTTTACATCTATAAAGTTATTATTATAACCCCAAACCTTGCCTTCCTAACAAATATGTTATGGTGCTAACCAGTTGATCATTGTGAAGAATTTGAGTTTCTTGCAGAAAACTATTACATAAAAATAAAGAACGATAACACTGCATAGATGTGTTATGTCGAGACTACTCATTTCCCATTTATAAAAGTAGATCTCTAAATACACACAACAAGCTGTAGTTAGTAAATTGAAACACCATAAAATGATTGATTTTTTAAAATTTAAATCGTGCTAAATAACCACAATTTAGCACGATAATATTTATTCCTAAATAACCAAATCCTCATTTATACTGCTAACTAACTCTTTAGTACATTTGCAAATAGAACATATTACATTCCTATCATCTAACAACTCTCCCATTAGCTACAGTAAATACTCTGCACTTTCGTTACCCATCAGTTCCCCCATAGAGTTATGGGTTATAAGTTTAATCGTTTCATTTGCATATCCAGCTGAGGTAAATTAGAAAAAGTCCCCACACTCATTACACTTTACTGCATTACAAACACAGATGTCTGTTTCTCTAGACCTGCTTAACCTTGACCTAAAGAAAGAGATTAGAGTAATACAGTGAGAAAATAGACACTGTTCACTTGGCTTCTCACGTCTGAACTACAATGAATTTCCTAGAAAATAAGAGAATTTGTTTTTTAATTATGAAGGTAACCACAAAAAAATTGTAATAATCAGATATTGCTTTCCTTAGTTATGGATTATCTGGGTTTTTTTTTTGTTTTTTTTTTTTTTTTTTTTGCAGTACGCAAGCATGTGGGATCTTCCTGGACCGGGGCACGAACCCGTGTCCCTGCATCGGCAGGCGGACTCTCAATCACTGCACCACCAGGGAAGCCCTATCTGGGTTTTTTAAAATATTTATTTATTTATTTGGCTGCACCAGGTCTTAGTTGAGCATGCGAGATCTTTAGTTGCAGCATGAGCAATCTTTTAGTTGCAGCATGCGGAATCTTTTAGTTGCAGCATGTGGGATCTAGCTCCCTGAACAGGGATCGAACCTAGGCTCCCTGCACTGGGAGCGTGGAGCCCTAGCCACTGGACCACCAGGGAAGTCCCATGGATTATCTGTTTAAAACTCTTTGGCTATTATTTCCCTGGACAAGTAGACATGAAAAACTTCTCTATAAAGAGAAACTTCACTGCATTAAGAAAAATATCATTTTCTTTAGTGAAGAAAGTAACACCCAGCTGCCATCTAGCTTAGTGTGAAAACTTGTGGAGTCATATCACAAAAGTATAGACCAAAAGGCCAAGGAATAGGCAGCCAAGGGCTCTCTGAAGTTTGTGGCTTTCGCTCGCTAGTAGTGTCATAAATCTCCATCACTGGTACTTTTATAACCTCTCCTGATCCCCTCATATCACCCCTAGAAGATTCTTTACAACATGCCTTTATAGTCACAATCACATAGTTCACAGAGGCAGACCATTTGTTTATAATTATGTGGTGAATCTTTGATGAAGGACGATCATCCTAGTTGTCGTATCCTCATACACAATGGGGGCTAGCCATTTGTACATCTAACTTGTTAATAGCTGTAATCAAAAATTCAACACAGAATTAAACTTGAAGAAGTATCTTTAAACTTCACATGAAAATCAGCAAAAAACAATGTCTATGATGCTTAAGGTAGCTTCAAGGGAGCCTCTGAAACTCAACCAAATGAACCATTTTCAAGTTTAACTATGAAGGACACAGAAAATACTTGGCTTCACACTCAAGTTAAAATCACATTAAGTACATGAGGCTCAGAGAGATGTCTCCTTCAAGATAAACAAATGGATAAAGGGAACCGAAAAAGGAAAAAAAAACCCAAAAAACAGAAAGAGGTAAGTATTCTAGAAAATATTTAAATGCAAAAATTAACATAGGTAACATATGAAAAATGTATGACCCAGAAAGACATATCAATGACCAAGAGAATACCTCAACAGAACATATAAAATTGTGTTTTATCTTTACAGCTAAGGCATCTTTACCGTGAAGCTAATAAAGTTTCAGCTTTAGGGCCTCTCACTTGTACAGGCCCCTTTCAAAGCTCTGGACAGGCCTTAGAAATATGTTTTTATAAAATTTTCAAAGTCAAGATATTTTTTAACCATAATTAGTTAAGACACTGTCTCTTTCCACTCCGACTTCCCTGTCACACTCCCCTTGCGTCAGATGGCATTAGAGTGACTGTAGGCATTTTTGATGTTTAGTAAAGGAGTTAGGAACACACTGATTTGGGGTTTATGGGCTATAGGATGTGTTTTGCTGTCCCTTCCATGTATACTCGCTCATCTTCCCGGAGGAATGGCTTCCAGGAATACTCCTTACTTCCCACTGTGCCCACTCACCCAGCTACATAAAGGAGCAGGGTCAGGAGTTGTATCATGACATGACAAGGTTTGAAAGGTATGAAGCCAGAAGCTAGTCTGTAAAAAATTCTTCCAATCATTAGATGTATAAAATTGCAAACAGAGGATTCAATTCTCATCAATGCACAGTCAAAATAGAAGCTCTCTCCTGTCAGAAATGATACAGTGTGTACAGTTTGAAACACATCATACACATCTTTCTTCTCTTTAATAGGAAAGCTTGAAAATACCATTTTAACCATAATTTAGAAAGATGTCTTATAAGATTTTAATAAATAGGAAGAAATTACAGACCCCTGATTTAGATGTATGTTAAGGATATCTTCTTTGGGCTTCTTTAAATTTATTTATTAAAGAGCTGAAAATTCAGATAAATATAATGGAATATTTAACAAAAGAGGTAAAATGAGTGTTGAAATCAATAGAAATTACTCTGACATCAAGAAAAGAACTGTATCAAAAATGTTTAATCATACCAAAAGCAGTAATTCATTACAGGAAGAAATAAACGTTGCCTAGTCAAAATGAATACATTCTTGGATTGTTTGATCACTAAATTAATAAAGAGGAGGAACTCAAATGAACACTTTGGGGAAAGATTAAATGTCTTCCTGATTCCATAGGAAGCTCTGATATTGATGAAATAACAGACCTTACAATGCACAAGGATATCCACAACGAGTGTTGTCAATTCAAAGACCAAGACTGTTCACTGTCCAAGAAATGCCTTCAAATCTCATATCCCATACGGAAAAGAAAACTGGGGACAATTTTCCTAAATTTGAATTATAAACATTCTTAAAATATTACATGGCATTACCAGTAAAGAGTAAGGACACTAAAATAAACTTTTCTAAGATCAACAATTTTTTTAAAAAATTGTCAATCAACCATGCTAAAAAAAGAAGACTGAGCTATCTTTCTGTCCTCTCAACAGAAAGCAAAATTATTTAAAAATCACTATCAAATACATGTATCAAATACATGTATTAAATCATGTTGAACACTCTAATGTATCAATTATGTATGTACATAATGTAACAATTATGTATCAATTATATCTTAGTAAAGTTGGGGGAAAAATAAAAATAAAAATAATCACTGTCAAGACTATGCAGTCAAAAACCATAAGGAAAAAAGTATCACAGAGCTGTGCTGGGCAGTTAATTAATAAAAATGATATATTATTTTCCTGGATCATGTGAGTTTTGTTCTATTTGTCCACTTTTTAAGCTTTGTAATTTTGTCTTCTTTTTTCAATCTAAATATTTATTTTCATACTTAGTTTTGTATCCACCATGTTATGTTTTCTTAAAAGAGGGCTCTAAAATCATATAAGCCCCACTAATCCTGATTCTGCCCCTGCCTCAAAGCCACAGTGTCTATTTCACGTATGCTCAAGAGGTTGCAGCAGAACATTCACAATGAAGCAAGGTTTGCCCTGCCACTCTGTTCAGAATCCTGATGGGGCAAAAAGTAAATATCAAAGTGAAACTTCCTCATGAAAATGGGACTGAACTTATATCTCAGTGGATACATCCCTCCCAAAAAGAAACAACAGCAATCCTTGTCTTTGCCTAGAAATCAAGAGTTATAGCTGCTCTCTCAACTGTTGCAATGTTGATCCTCAGCTAAATATCCCGGATCATCATGTCTGAAGAACTGTGCACAAACCATCTTGTTCAGGTTATGTTTCCCCCTCTGAAGCACAACATTTTTCTTTATTAAAAAGTTACTAATGTAAAAAAAAAAAGTATAGGAGAGTCAAACTATCTCTAATTTTTGTTTAGGTTACTGAAAAAGTGGAATTTTCACTAGCCTCCAGTGTTTCCAAACACATTAGGTCCACAATTGTTTTCAGTCCTGTAAAATTTCTTCGATTCTCATTCACATTTCCTATGTTATACCTCCTTCCTTTTGTCTTCCTAAACTTCCTCTCCAGTTTCCTATGTGATAAGACTTAAGAGGATACCAACATGCACTAATGGCAAATTCATTCTGAATGCTTTTGTAAACATAAAATCTTTGGGGGGTATAAAACAAAGGCTTAGAATATAAACTTTACTTTAAGCCAGCTGGTTATCATTTGGCCTGCCTTGAAACCCTTTAATCCCCAGCAATGAGCCAGTCTTTATCCTCAGAGCAGCGAAAGACTCTCAAACGTAAAACAACGAATACTTATGAGTCCCTTGTTGATCTATTTCTGCAAGAGATTTGGTAAGTTTTTCCAGCAACAAATCTTAAAATCACACTACTGAAAAGGGCTCAAAGAGGTCATCTCCTGTACCAGACTGCCAAAAACGACAGCACTTAAAATAATCAAAACAGATAGTCATTGCTCCAGTTCTTAAAATTTTTATGGGACAGGCATTTCTGTAAAAGACCACTCTGCATTTGTTTTGGATGCACTGTTGCTGAATGAAAATCTATAATGCTGGCAAACTGATCAATAATCCCTCAACTGAGAGAACACTGTAAAGATGTCACATCAGGAGAAACAACTAGCTCAAAGAATTAAGTTAACATGTATAACTCCCAATGGGAAGGTTTCACCTCCATGAAACATTTAATCAAATTAGGCACAGGAAACCACAGTAGTATATGGAAAAGGACCTTTTCATCAACGCTTTAATTAATATCCTTATTAATTACTCATCCAATGGAACACTAATCTATATAGATCAAGCTTTACTGGACTAAAAGGAAATCCCCTGAACAAAGATTCCTTTGGATTTGCCCAATATATCGTAAAGTTTTTTAAATTTTAAAAATAAAGTTACATAACATACCATGTAAAGTATACACAATGACTGGCCCTAAATCTACACCCTTACCTGTATCTACATCCTTGCCTTACAGTGGGTTTGGGTGAGTGACACATGGGCAGTAATACCAGTGAAGTATCTCTCCTGAATGTTGTTCTACAATTCCCACAAGGCTGCTTTCTGTGTTTCTGTCCTCTAGTGGGCACAATTCTGTTATTGTGCCATCTACATTCCCTTATTGTATAATCATGGATGCCTGTTAAATGGACACAAGATTCATTTCACTTTCTCTATTTGTCTAATTTATAATCCCACACAGACAGCTAGAACACAAAGTAACAAATGCCAAAAGAATTACTGTTGCCGTGATAGTTTTCACAAATAAATTAAGTGTTAAGTAAGCTGCGTTCCACAAAGACCTAGTAATTCCTCTTTAAAGATAATTGAATAAATTAGTGGTATTGTCAACTTCTAAAGCTTTAACACATTTTAGAGATCATCATTTAACAGGACTGAGGCTAAATGATTTCTCCAAAGTATCCAATCCTACTCAATGAAAAACCCAGGGAAAGAATGTACCCAATGCTGAGAGAAATTCCTATGTCCTTAGACTCAAATCAAATTCTGATAGGAGGGTGAACACCAACACCTTTAAAAAGACAAGTCAGTGTAAACCCAAAGGGTCTCTGGAGAGGAAAAGGAAGAAGAGTATCAGCAGGCTTTGATAAAGAAATGAAAAAAAATTTCACCACAGGCACATTCATTTCAAAAAATGTCAGCGGTAATAACCAAGTTGATGTTCATCTCAACACAAGACTTTGGGAGCATACATTTTTTACCTTCACAACTCTAATATGATTGCACATGTCTTAATGTATTTATCTAATGGTTTTCATCCAGTATTACTCAGGGTTGTCCGGAGAAAAGGAACCAACAGGACATGTGTATGTGTGTGTGTTTGTAGATAGATAGACAGATTTTAAGGAATTGGTTCATTTGATTATACAGGCTGACAAATCCCCAATCTGCAAGGCAGGGTAACAGATAAGAGACTCAAGAAGTTCCTATTTCATCTCAAGTCCAGAGGCAGAATTTCTTCTTCTCAAGGGAACTCAGTCCTTTTCTACTAAAGCTTTCAACTGATTGGATGAGGCCCACCCATATTATGGAGGGTAATCTGCTTTACTCAAAGTCTACTGATTTAAATGTTAATCTCATCTTAAAAATACCTTTACATAAACATCTAGAATAATGTTTGACCAAATATCTGTGTACCACAGCCTAGCAAAATTGACACATAAAATTAACTACCACATATCCATCCATTCATTCAAAAAGCTTTTATTTGATGCTACAATGTGCAAAGCACTGTGCTAAGTGCTGCTGACACAGAAATGTTAGCTTTTACACTAAAATTTTTATTTATAACACTTAATGAGGGGAGCTACATTGGTTTGGCATACTTTTTGACCTACAACTTTTGCACATTTCTTAAAACTCTGTTATTGTCTTTATATAACTTTCTACAAGATTAACTGGCTTATGTGCTTCAGAAGCACATTAACACTGCTCTTAAGATATGAATAAGAAAAAAAAAAAAAAAAAAAAAAAAAAAAAGATATGAATAAGAAAAATACCTTAGTGTATACTGCAAATCACAAACAACAATGCACTAATTTTAATACAGATACATGAAATATATCTTCTTACCATTATGGTGTAAACCAAGGTTTTAAAGTAATTTATTTATAATTCTTTTGAAAATAATGCCTTGAAGTAATTAATTTTTTTAATGGCCAATAGAGCTTTGGAAAGTGCAAAATGGTATGGGCAGAAAGGGCAAGAAATAGGTTATTTTTGAAAAAGAGACAGTGACTTAAATGGTAACCTAAACCATGGGGTGTTCTTTTTATCATTCTTTTTTTCTTAGGTTAGGAGGTTATTAACCTGTATCCTGGGGTGAGTGAGCACCAATTACATCAATGGGATAGATAAATGAAATGCAAATTAAAAATTAAACATATTCTGACAACATTAGAGTCCTAACAGTATTTTTAATAAAAAAAGAAAGATAAAAATGTTTTCTCCATTTTGATTTTTGATACAGTGATGGGGGAAGTGGTTTGATATATAAACCAATGCCAGCAAAAACAAAAGATTTTTGTGTTTTCCTTCATTCCTTATTTTACACACAGCAGTTTAACAAATGCATTTCAGTATCATTCAAATGGACTCTCTAATCAGTATTTTTTTAAACAGCTTTCTTTGGGAAATTATTGACTACTCTGTTTCAAATTAGAATGGCATATCTAAGGGTCAGGCCTGGGTTTTCACAAATATTCAACTACTTATGGACAAAAGCAATACTTTGCACCAATTGTCACCACTGATGTCATTTCAGAAGCCCTAGCTTTTTACCCACTTCACTGTAAAGAATACTTTTCCCTGGATAATCAGTCCTGTAGTCTATTAAAGTCCTGCAAATTCCAGGATCTGCCACTTATCAGCTATGTGGCCCTGATCACAGACTTCATCTCTCCCTGCCTCAGCTTCCTCATCCACAAAATGGAGAAATTAGGAAGTTGTTATGAAGAATAAATGAGTTAAGATTTGTAAAAGATTTAGAACAGTACCTAGTACATAATAAGTACTACATAAGTGTTAGTAACTACAATTTTTATTATACAGACTAAGACCAAAACTAATTACCTACAATGGTAACTTGCATCACAAAGAAATGTTTATTGGCTACCTTCCCTTCCTTTTTTCACTTCCCTAATGCCCTACTGTGCCTCAGATTCAGCTTCTGGGAGAAGCCAAATTAAAGTAAGCCCATTGAAATGACATGTTAGAAAACTCTGCAGTTAAAGAAAAGAGTTTTAGATCATGTTAGAGATGTTAGAATAATTAGAACTCATTGGGAAAAGCATCAGGCAGCGTGATGATATCAGTTTTGATCTTAACCTTTATCATCTATATGTATCCTGACCTTCAAAATCAGTGAGGAAAGGATGAACTAGTCAATAAATTGAAACCACTAGCTAACCATGGGCAGGGAATTAAATTAGACCTCTTACCTCAGATTGTACACCCCTACAAATGCCAAAAATGTAATCTTGATGTGGAAAAGGCCTTCTAAAAACAGAAAGCTTATTTCTGTACCCCAAGGTCTGCTTCCCAGCTTCCCACTGACAATGGAAATGAGGGGATGGAAGGAATAGAAATTGTGAAAGTGGCAGCTATAAGATTTGGAAACATTGCACATGAAGGACCTGAGGTTAAGTTTCAGAGGACTGTGTAACCTTAATCTTGGATGACAATCAAACAACCTGTACAGCATCATCTCTATCTTACTCTCATGCTCCAAAACCTTCCAAGGCTCTTTACTATCTATCAAGTGAAGTAAAAAGTCCTTTAGCTGAATATTGTGAGATTCAAGACCCTAATCTACTTCTCAGCCTCATTTTTAACACTCCCCTAATGTTTCTCCTACCCCTCAGTCATGCTGATCTTTACATTGCTGTACACACACACACACACACACACACACACACACACACGCACACACAATGTGTCCTTTCTTACTTCCCTGCCTAGACTTGAGCTAGGTCCCCTACCTAGAGAGTTTTCCCTTTCACATCCCAGGTCCCTCTCAGAACCACGGTTTCTCCACATACAGTGGAATGCTAATGAGTGTTTAATAATCACCTCTGGGTGGAGGGAGCCCTGAGTTGTAGAGTTTGCCAATTTCTGTGGTGTAAATACTCTCACAGTGGGTGATTTCAACCTAATAAGGTGACATTAACCCACAGGCAAAATTCCTGAAAACATAACGATAGCCTGCAGAGACGCAATGTAAGCCGATTACAGCCTGTCATCCTTCCTAATCCTCCCCCTCATGTCCCAGCACCCACCCCTGCACACAGTAGACATGATTTGAGCCTCCCTGGAACTTCCTCTCCCCTTAGAGCACTTCGTATTTAACTTGCATTATTCTCTTCATATGTTTCTTCAAGAATTTGCTTTATCTCCCTATAGATTAAAAACTATGTGAGGGCTGTTTCATTGTGTGTGTGTGTTTTTTTGTTTTTTGGGTTTTTTCCCCTTGTTAAAGCCCCTACAGAATTTGAGCAAGGGGGCCTGGACAATGGAGTTCTGAAGCATTGACTTCCCAGGGCCCAGAGCAAGATGGAGCAAAAAAACCAAAGATTCATAGAGAATGGTCAGGGAAATTTTTTACCTGCTCAAAAGTAGTAGTATGAAATTTGTCTTCTACTACAAAAGAAATGACAGCCTGTTGCCTTGAATGTTTGATCCTGCTTATTTACCCAATGTATTGATAGAAGTGAGTCATGGAAAAGAGAAAAGATAATCCAGGATATTTGCCTCCTGCTTTCAGTTTTGTCCTCTAGGCATGCCACCTGGGCCTCAACACCCAAGGAAACGTCTTGTCCTACAGAAAATGAATCCCATTCTCCTCCTCTCCTTATCCCCCTAAGGAAGTTTGCTCACTGAGAACATGGTATTATTGAGGGTAAGGATCATGTCTTCTTTGCTTTTATAATCCCCAGGGCCAGCCTAGTGTTTGGTATCCAGCAGGAATTCAATGAAAGTATAGTAAGTAAGCAAAATAATGTTTTCATCCAAAAAAGGCAATGGATTTGGACTAATAGTAGAGTGGGTGTTATTCATATTCATATTCCTTCTCAATTGAGCCAAATTTTAGAGTCTTACCCAGGGGATAGATTGTAGCAGTCAGGACACCTGTTTGCCCCAAAACCTAAACACTGAACGACTTTTGAGTTCTCCATGTGCTTGTTATTAGGGTGATGTCAAGACTCAAATGACTTATATTCATTCTTCCCTCCTGCCAATACTTATCTAGTACCTTTCATGTGCCAGACCCAGTGCTAGACAATGAGCACATTTCTTCAATGTTAGCACTCATTTTTGCTCAATACAAAAGAATAAAAGAAAGTTTCATGAAATTCTTGAATGCCCTGAGACACAAGGCATGACACAATAGCATAACAATCTTAAAGAAAGTACCTACTTCCAAATGCACACTCGGTATATAAAACACACGTAGTTGCCAATTTTTTCTAAACTACACATCTTTGAATTACACACAAAGAGAATTAATACTGGAAGGTTTTGAACACTATTAGTATGGTATTAAACATGTTTTAAGGTACAGTCCTAAGGAGACAATGAGCTCAAAGGGCTTGAAAAATTCAAGAAGGGTTTTCTAGATTTCTCAGAAAGTCTTTCCATCATGCAGCCTAAAATGTTGTCATTTAATGGTGGGATTCATCTGCTAGTCATAGACACTTGTCTGTGACAAACAATATGATAGTTCATTCATCAATAAGTATTGTCATTTTTACTGACAAAATGTGTGCCTTATCTAACTTCTCACCACCTCCACTGCTGTCATCCAGGTTAAGCCTCCATCATCTCTTATCTAGACTATTGCAGTAGCCTCCTAACACAGCAGTCAATGTCATCTTCCTAAAGCAGAAATCCAACCCACTCCAATGGCTTCTGTGGACTTAGGGAGTCTCCACATCACTCTCACTTCTGACACCAACTACAAAGTTCAGGGGTCTCCAAGATCACCAACATTATGACACCAACTGCAAGTTTGGGAGTCACCATGACTACCTTCAGGTTTGATCATTCTCTAGAAGGACTCATAGAACTCACTGAAAGCAGTTATACTCATGGTTATGGTTTATTACAGTGAAAGGATATAAACTGAAATCAGCCAGGTGAAGTGGAATGTGGGAACTCGAGGAAGATTCCATGCACAAAGCATCCAGTTGTCCTTTCCAGGGGAGTCATGTAAAGCACTAACTTCTCCCAGCAATGATGTGTGACAGTACTCTTGGAGTATTGCCAGCCAGAAAATCTCACCCAACACTTGATATCCACAGATTTTATTGGGGTTCAGTCACCTAGACACAATTGATTGCCTACATGGCTGATGTTTAGTCTTCAGTTTATCTGGAGGTTGAGCTGCTCTTGCATGGCCCCAGATCACCATCATAAATCACACTGTTAGACTATGTGGTGTGGCTCAAGATTCTCGGGTAAACAAAGACACTCTAAGTAAGCAGAAAATCACAAGGAGCTGCCAGAAGCCAAAGGCAAGGGCCAGACCTCTCTTTAGGTAAGTTTAATTGTTCCCAATACATTTAAAACAAAAACTTATCACAAAGCCAGATAAGATCTGGCCCCTACGTGCCTTTCCTACATCTCCATTTCCCCATCGGGTGCTGTGTTCCAGTCACATCAGCCTTCTTGTAGTTCCTGGGACACATCCAGCTCCAGCTCAGGGCTATTGTTCTTGCTGTTCCTTTTGTCTAAATGCCCTTCCCCAGATCTTCACGTGGATTCCTGCTGTTTATCAAATTAAATGCCACCTCCTCAGAGGTGTTCCCTAAACACCCTAGCAAAAGCAGCTGCAGCCTGCCTCCTAACACACACATGCACATGTGCACAGTGTACATACACACATGCACACACTACACATATGCACCACAAGCAGAGATGTGTACATGCACACACTGCACGAATGCACCCCCCCCCCCCACACACACACACACACACACACACATGCTCTCACTCTACCACATTACCCTGTTTTTCATCATAGCACTTTTTAGGACCTAAATTACGTTAACTATTTGTTTACTGCCTCTGTTGTTTACAGTAGAATGTTGTAAGCTCCATCTTGTTCACCAATCTTTTCCTGATATACAGATTGGTACCTAATCCCCAGTATGTGGATTGAATATGTGCCCGATATTAGACAGATATAGACACACAGAATTATAATTTACCTGAGCTGGTTTCAGATCAAGTATATACCTGCAGCATTAAGAACAAGTCTCATTTTCTTAGCAAGAGACTAGACATTGTATTTATAATAAACCAAGGGAAAATGCTAACAGGAATATATGAAATATGATCAAATGAATGAGTCTGTTTTCCTACACGTACTGTTTAATCAGTCTCATTATTTTGTGGCCATATATTACAATGATGACTTAACTATAAGGTCATCAGTGGTAGAAAGAAAATACAAGATGCCAGGATGGACTCAGGAGAGCAAAAAGTGAGTCTCCTTATCTTTTCTTCCGTATGAGAAAAATCTGAATTCCTACTCAATGTTACCCAATAAAAAGTACAAGCTGATTATTCAGTGATTAAAAAGAAATGAACTGGGCTTCCCTGGTGGTGCAGTGGTTGAGAATCTGCCTGCCAAGCCAGGGGACACGGGTTTGAGCCCTGATCTGGGAAGATCCCACATGCTGCAGAGCAACTAAGCCCGTGTGCCCCAGCTACTGAGCCTGCACTCTACAGGCCACAAGCTACAACTGCTGAAGCCCGTGTGCCGCAACAGAAGCTACCACAATGAGAGGCCCACACACCGCAACGAAGAGTAGGGCCCACTCACCGCAACTAGAGAAAGCCTACGCACAGCAACGAAGACCCAACGCAGCCAAAAATAAATAAAATTAAATAAATAAATTTATTTTTTAAAAATGAGCTGTCAAGCCATGAAAAGACATGGATGACTCTTAAATGCATATTGCTAAGTGAAAGAAGCCTATCTGAAAAGGCTACTTACTGTATGATTCCAACTATATGACATTCTGGAAAAGGCAAAACTATGGAAACAGTGAAAAGAACAGAGATTGCCACCAGCGGTTGAAGGGAGCAGGTAAGGATGGGTAGGATAGTGACAGGTGGAACACAGGACAGTGAAACTGTTCAATACGATACTGTAATGGTGGATAATGTATTATACGTTTGTCAAAATCCATAAAAGATACAACACCAAGAGTGAACCCTAATGTAAACAATGGACTTCAGTTAATAATGATATATCAACATTGGCTCATCAACTGTAATAAAAGTACCACACTGCTAAAAACAAGGCAACAGACCCAAAATTAAATCACTTATGCTAAGCCCCACTGCACCAAACCAAGACATAATTACAGTTTTGGCCTCTCCCAAAAATGGAATCTTAAACCAGTCAGTCAGGAATCACCTGGTCAGCACTAGTTAGGTAAACTGCCTAGTAGACGCCTGCCACCCCCTAAAGGAAAGTGACCTTGCCATAACCAATCCACTTTTTGCTAGTACTGGTATCCCGCACTTTTTGAAAGTTTGCTTTATGCCACTTTGCTTTTATGAAAGATCTACATTAGTACCTGTTTTAGTTAACCAAAAGAAATCTGAAGAGGATTTTCACTTTTACAAAAAAAAGGCAAAAAATGAAAACAGGGTTCAGCATTTGTTTTGCAGCAAGCCTTTATAGAGGCAGCAGGCAAACAGAGCAGCAAAAGTGGCACCACCAAGCTCTTTCCCCAGGAACTACATTCAGCATCTCAGCAACAAGAAGCCATAACTTTGGGCTTCCCTGGTGGTGCAGTGGTTGAGCATCTGCCTGTCAATGCAGGGGACATGGGTTCGTGCCCCAGTATGGGAAGATCCCACGTGCCGTGGAGCGGCTGGGCCCATGAGTCATGGCCGCTGAGCCTATGCATCCGGAGCCTGTGCTCCGCAACGGGAGAGGCTACAACAGTGAGAGGCCTGCGTGCGTACCGCAAAAGAAAAAAGAAAAAAGCCATAACTTTGAAATGTGTCTGCAAGCGTCTGTGCTTTATCTAGATTTATTTTGTGCATCTGCTAGCAAGATATGTCTTAAGGTAATTGTTTTTTTTTACTTTACACCATTTAGGCTTATGAAAGGTTTCATAAGAATGCTCTATTTTTGGACTGAGAGCAAAACTTGTACAAATTCCTGTCCCACTCCCTTCTGTCTATAAAAGTCTTTAATTTTGTACAGCTCCTTGGAGCTCCTTTCTGCGTGCTAGACGGGATGCTGCCTGATTCACTAATTGTTGACTAAAGCCAGGAAGACTTTATAATTTACTTAGTCAAATTTTGTTTTTTAACAACACTAATGCAAGATGTTAACAGGAGAAAGGAGGCAGGAGCATATGGGAACTCTGTACTTTTCCCTCAATTTTTTATAAACCCAAACTGCTCCAAAAAATAAACCCTATTAATTTTTTTAAAGTACAAGCTTCATTTCTTTTCATGGAAATTTAAAAGGCTATTTCATCAATTCTAAATGCATTAAGACACAGAGAATCTTACCCATTTTTTAGCTAATTACAACCTGTTTTCTCATCACATTTCTAGATTCTATGTAACAGATGGTGAAAATGTCTATTCTAAAGGCCTAAAAAGTATTCCTGTTCAAGAATGGTGGCTATTATCCAGCATCCTCCATGCAAGGGTTAGAATACCCAGGGTAGGATGCGGGGAGAGGGGGCCACACATTGGGAGACAGGGGGATAAACAGAAATCAAATCCTCTGGGTGCTAACAAGAATAGAGGGAACTCCTAGAGGAATTAAAAGTAACCCCCACAAGGAACCTAGAGAAATCATCTATACAAAGAAAGAAATGACTTGTTTGAAATTCATTCACACTGGCAGGGTCAATAGAAAAATTTCAATGTAAATAACTGGCGACCTTAAATATATGTTTGCTGAATGCTGAAGCACCGGAGGCAGAAATAAGCAGAGATTTCTGCAGTGGCCAAATGTTGCCTCTTATCACAGTGGAAAGGGCATTAAAAGAGAGGCCCTGAGAATGTAGCAAATGTAGATGGAGGCCAATCAGATACCCCTGTGAGAGATTTTTAAAGATTTTTTTTTCCTATTCTCTTTGTAGTCCATTAGGATTGGATAAGATCTGGGGGAGTGGCAGTGCACCATTATTTTAACCTCAGAGTTGAAGCAAAATACGAAGGGATTAATGTGGCTTTTCCCCCTCCCAGGAACATCTTCACCTTTGCACCACCATCTCCTCATTTGTCATCAGGAAGCTGGGGACAGTTATGCAGGGAACAATGGCAGCAGCGCCACAGCACTGTGGGTTTCATGCTATTTCTGTCTCTATAAAATCTTCAATAATTTGTTTACGACTTCCAAAATTCAACAATAGGGTGCAAATGCGATTCCACTTATGTTAATGTGTGCTTCCTTCTCGCATATCAGATTCTGAATAAAAATTAGGCAAGTACTCTGTTTTGAAAATATATAAGATGTGAACTTGCTGAGAGGGAAAAAAAAAGGCCTCCAAATGCACTATCCTATCAAACACATTTTTTTTAACTTAATAACTTAAGTGAACTGTTAGTGAAATTACAACCTGCTTGTGACACAATAAATTTACAATAAAATTCATTCCATAAATTATTCAATTCTGCAACTGCAGTCAAGGAGAGAAATATCACCAGGAGTAGGTGATTAGCATGTGAAAGGAAAAACCCATCTCCCCACCGAAACAATCACTGTCAAATTCTCCTATTGGAGTTTTGTAAAAATTACCATTAAGAACACACATTTAAGTCTTTGTAGTTCCTATAAAAGGACTAAGTATTTGATTTACATTAGATTCATTTGTTCTTTCTTCAACTGTCTCTTTCTCCTACAAACCATAACTGCCTCAATAAATACTTGCTCAATCAAGTATGCATTAAAACAAAAGAATTTAACTTCAATAAAAGTGATGAATCAGGGCCAGAAGTTAACTTTCCTTTCCTCTGTATATTTGGCTTCCAGGTAAGCAAAGCAGAAATTTACATTCGCTGTTCCACAGGGGAGTAATATAGGTTTCTATTGTGTGGTTGGTCACATTTGTAGATTATTTCCTAAATCATTTGAAGCCAGAGTTGCAGGGCAAGGGGGTTTCAACCAAACTATATCAGTGAACATTTTCTGCGGGCAACGTATCTATGTAAATGGAACCATACACTTTCTACCAACTCAACGCATAAAAGATGGTGCTAGTGGATTAAGAGTTCCAGGATCCAGATGGCTTTCTGAAATCTGGGTTACAAACCCCTAGGTGTTGGTATTTTTAGCCTACTATTGGGGACATTGCTGGCCCTACATCGTAACTGTTCTTCAATAAACCAAAAGGTAGATGTTGTCACCTTTTTTCCTAAACAACTGAAAAAAGAATGGGGTTATCTTCACATATTAATACGTACATTGCTTTCATTTTAGCAGATGCCTTGGAACTTGTTTTTCTTGGGGATTGTTCTTTTTCTCTTAAGTAGTATGTGGTAGGCAGAATAATGTCCCCCCCTGCCCCGCCAAAGATGTCCATGTCCTATTTCTCAGAACTTGTGAATATATTACCTGGCAAAGGGGAATTAAGGCTGCAGATGGAATTAAGGCTGTTATTCAACTGACCTTAAAACAGAGAAATTATCCTGGATTATAATCCAGCGTTTTTAATCACAAGGGTTTTTAAAGGTAGAAGATGGAGGCAGAAGAGTGAGTCCCATTGTGATATGATATGAAAAAGACTTAACTGGCCATTGCTAGCTTTGAAGATGGAGGAAGGGGCCATGAACCAAGGAATGTGGGCTGCCTTTAGAAGATGGAAAAGGCAAGAAAACAAATTCTCCATCAGAGTTTGCAGAAGAAATGCAGCCCATTGACACCTTGATCTCAGACCAATGAGACCCATTTCAGACTTCTGACTTCCAGAACTGTAAGATATTAAATTTGTGTTATTTTAAACTCCCAAATTTGGTGTCATTTAGTAAAGCATCAACAGGAAACTAATACAGAGTAATGAAATACCACTCTCTATTCTGAAAGGCAAATAGTGTGGGGAAAGGAAAAGAATTCTGCCAATTGTTAGCATTTGTTCATAAAGGAAATCACAGAAGAAAAGGCCTAAACATTAATTTTCTACAACTCTTCCTAAAATTACATAGAAAGGAATCATTTGGATGGGTATTTATGTTTTGATTGCTATAACCTTTTTTCCAATTATCAGAAAGATTCCTTAGAATTTATGAGTCTATCTTCCACCAGTAGTGCAATACTTAACCCCATATAAAACTATCCTTTTTTTCTTAGGTAATGCCTATTTTTCACCTATCGTCTGATTCTCCAGAACCATCAGCTACTGCCTGGTATTTAGTTTGTGCTTTGATACACAGACACCATCTAAAAGAGCACCTTTACCTACCTATAAGGTAAATTCTTATGAGATTGTATAGGGAAAGAAAAACTCTTCCTCGACTCTCTTAAGATTCCTGGCTGGACCTGAAAACTAAACTAATGAAAAAAATTAGGATAAAGACATAAAAATTTATTTAATATAAGTTTTGAGTTACACTGGAGCCTTCATAAGGAAATGAAGACCTGAAGAAGAGCTTAAGGCTGAGTGTTTTGATACTAGGTGTGATGAAAAGTGGAAAGTCGGGGCGGGGGGAATGTGGTAAGTCAAAAGGGTATAGGCTAAAGGTAATAACTGGGGAAAATTTAACAGGGCCTGTTCATTTGTACTCCTCTCAGCATTCCTCCATCTTCAGAGATAAGGATGCTCATTCCCTCTGGGTACAGGATGGGTACCTCTCACATGAGGGTCTTATGACTTGCTTCAGCAAAGAAGGGGAAGGTCAGAAAGATTTTCCTGTACCTGCTGTTTCTCAAATTTCTTCAACTTAAAATATTCAATATGCCACGGTACCATATTTGGGGGTATCATGTCCTGAACCCTAACAATTGTCCAGCATGGAAGAAAACAGACATCGAATCACAGTTTGGAAGAGAATAAAGAAACCTTATGTGATCTAGTTAAACTTATTTTATTAGAAAAGCAATCAAGATCCAAAAGGTGGAATTCTGTCCCAAGATCACATAGTCCAGAGTAAAAGTAGCTTAGAATACTGGCCTGGACCTCTTTCCACAAGGCACAGCGCTACCTATATGGGTTCTTCAAATTCACTTCCTCCTTCATCCAACAAATATTTAAGGAGGGACTGCCTGTGTACTGGGCACTGCTTTAGACATTATGTAATGGGGAATGAGAAATAGCTACATAGTAACTATGTGATAACTGCAAAGTAAATATGTAGTTATCTTCATAACAGAATTAACTATGTTAACTAGTCCAATGGGAGAAAACAGACAATACACAATAAATGAACAAACAAATAAATAACAAGTGCTATAATGAAAATGCAACCAGTTGATGTGATAGAGGACAAGGGACATTTCAGATTGGCTGATCAGCAAAGGATGCAAAAAATCTGAATGACAAGAAGGAGCCAAACACAATAGGGAAAGAACATTCCAGGTGGAGGTAAGAGCCATTGCCAAGGTTATAGAGCAGGGAGCAATCTGACCTTTTGGAGGAATGTCCTGAAGGCCAGCTTAACAAGAACCTGGTAATAAGGGCGACAGAAGTAGTAGACGGGTGGTAGAAAGGTAGGCAAGGGCCTGATCAAGGTCTAGAATCTCCCTATGTTACATGTGGCAATATTCATCCGTATTTTTATTTGTATTGACTTCCATGTTGTAATGTGAATGTTCATGGAGACAGGTTTGTTTAATACCCAAAGCACCTAATTTTACCAAGTAAATATGAACTCAGGCCTGCCCTTCTTCTTCATGGAGAAGGACTAGTTTCAAAGAAATTAAATCAACAGTAACAACAACAACAAAAAATGAGTGGATTATTGGCACTCATGATGACATTGTGCTAGGTTTAATAAAGTGAAGGCTCACAAGGGCACTGTAAGATAGGGATGAAACAGGGCGCGAGAGAGGCATGGACATATATACAGTAACAAACGTAAGGTAGATAGCTAGTGGGAAGCAGCCACATGGCACAGGGATATCGGCTCAGTGCTTTGTGACCGCCTGGAGGGGTGGGATAGGGAGGGAGACGCAAGAGGGAAGAGATATGGGAACATATGTATATGTATAACTGATTCACTTTGTCATAAAGCAGAAACTAACACACCATTGTAAAGCAATTATACCCCAATAAAGATGTTAAAAAAAATAAAATAAAAATAAATATGCTATGCAAGCTGAAAAAAAAAAAAAAGATAGGGATGAAATAAGGACTTCTCTGGTAGTCCAGCAGTTAAGACTCCACACTCCCAGTGCTGGGGGCCTGGGTTCGATCCCTGGTCAGGAAACTAGATCCCACATGCTGCAACTAAGAGCCCGCACACCGCAACTAAAAAGCCTGCACACCACAGCCAAATAAATAAATATTAAAAAAAAAAAAAGATAGGGATAAGCTAAAGGAAGGCATATGTTCCCTGCATGAGCAAGCCCATTAGTGATTACTGAGCACCCATTAAGTGCCAAGCACTCTAGTAAGTTCTTTACCTATATTATCACTAAACAATTTAATATCAGAAGCACTTAAAGTAGCTGGCTCAAACCTGCACACTTAGGGAAGGAATAGAAACTATACATTGGTCTGCCTCCAAACATCATACTTTCCCCATTTTACCATCTACCACTGACACTGACCAAAAACTCCCCTGCCCAAGTCACATCACCTCTAAACAACATTTTCTCCATTCTTTTCTTATATGACCAGATGATTTCAAAATCCCTCTCACCTCTAACATTCTGTGATTCCATGATTCTATTATATTGGCACAAATTGCAAACAATGCAACCAACAAGGACTTAATTTCCAAACTATACAAACAGCTCATACAGCTCAATATCAAAAAACAAACAACCCAATTAAAAAATGGGCAGAAGACCTAAATAGACATTTCACCAAAGAAGACATACAGGCACATGAAAAAAATGCTCAACATCTCTAATTATTAGAGAAATGCAAATCAAAAGTACAATGAGGTATCACCTCACAAGGGTCAGAATGGCCATCATCAAAAAGTCTACAAATAACAAATGCTGGAGAGGGTGTGGAGAAAAGGGAACTCTCCTACACTGTTGGCGGGAATGTAAATTGGTGCAACAACTATGGAGAACAGTATGGAGGTTCCTTAAAAAACTAAAAATAGAAACTAATACAATACTGTAAATCAACTATAGTTTTTTTTAAATTTTAATTAAAAAAAAAGAAAAATGCTTCCTTCCATCAAGAAGTCAGATTCTTGCCCACACCCTCTGAACACCAAGGAAAACAAACCAATCTGCCCCCGCTGGTGGGGAGAGGACAATAACAGGGGTCAGTACTAACTGATGGTGTTCTTTTATTTCCTTATCACCAAATCATTATCTACCTTCATATCCACAAGAGAGTCAACCTCAACAATGTTTGTGTATTGAGACACCATTATGAGGAAACTGCATTCACAGACGAACTTTAAGTACAGCTCTCAGTAACTCAATTTGTAAATGTCTGTACTTTCTCTCTCCATATTCGGCTAACCGTCTTCTATTCAAAATCAAGTAGCAACAAACACAAAATTTGTTTCTAAGAAGCACAAACTATTTCAGGGAAGTAAAGTTCTCTGCCTTAGAGACTTCTAACAAAAAAGAAAAGATTCAATGGGAAAGACAGGTCAGCCTGGAGCCTTTGGGCACCATCCTGCCAACACAGGTGCTAAGAATAGACCAACACAGGAAAGCAGAGTAAAGAGGCAGAGAGAGTTTTTGAAGTCTTGATGACCCAGTTTGAACTCCTGGATCCAACTGTGTCTGAAGCCTATTGTACTTTTCAGGTAGTTGAACCAATATATTCCTTTGTTTTGCTTAAGGGAGTTTAAGTTGTGTTTTCTGTTGCTTGCAAGGAAAAAAAGTCTAATATCCCATTTTATACTACAGTGTTAATATAACATTCTTCAATCACAAAAATTCCATGAAAATCTACTGAGTGTGTCTGTAGAACAGACACACACTTAAACTCTTAGAGAGCCAGTGTGAATCCTTTTCAACTAAAAGGAAATGTGTTTATAGAATTACCCTAGAAGCAACTACATAGGAGTGTCTATATTCCTATCTCTGCAGCAGAAGAAAACTTCAGCAATATGTTTTTTAAAAAACAGGTTCTTCTGTCCCTCTCCCCATCCTTCATTTTCATTTTTAGTAGGTCACCAGCATGTCATCTTTGTGATACATCATATATGGGACTCCACGGATAAATAGATATAATGTAGAAAAATACTTAAGATTAAATACAATTTTCTAATAGGTATCCAAATTATGTATACATATAAATACACTGTCCCATGTATGAACAAAAAAAGCCTTCCCCCACTAGACCATGTATGCTTTGTCTTTACATAATTGCATGATTTGGCAAAATTTGTTTTTCCATTCTCCTAGGAAACAAGAACGTTACGCTTTAGTAATTAGTAGTAAATCTAACTGTAAAAGCAACCTGTATCTGGAGATCTTAACAAGCGGTGAGATCACAATCCATCTGGAGAAAGATGGACTGATAGAGAAATGTAAATCAGTACACAGTGCCATGAAGGCAAATCCTGTGTAGCCCATTCAGAGGAATGTTCAAGGAGATAATGTAAAGAACAGATGGGGAAAGCAGTGGACACAATCTGCACTGATGTTCACAGTAACATTAAATAGATCAAGAGATGACAATAATGACACCACACATTTATTATGAAAAGCCTGTTCTCAAAAAATTCTAAAGCACTTTGCCAACTCTTAGGTCAAATGCTGATGGTCATAAGCAATATTGAAAGGTGTGATTCCTATTTTTCCTATATTCGAGACCTGAGGCACTCAGATTCTGAGAGTTGAGCCATATGGAAGCATGTGTTGTAGAATATTTCTAATGAGACATTAAAAGACAACCACCAGGGGCTTCCCTGGTGGCGCAGTGGTTGAGAGTCCGCCTGCCGATGCAGGGGACACAGGTTCGTGCCCCGGTCCGGGAAGATCCCACATGCCGCGGAGCGGCTGGGCCCGTGAGCCATGACCGCTGAGCCTGCGCGTCTGGAGCCTGTGCTCCGCAACAACAGTGAGAGGCCCGCGTACCGCAAAAAGAAAAAAAAAAAAAAAAGATATACGATCAAGCTTCCATGAAACGAATGTGAGCTATTGTGTCTATCCTGTGGTTCAGAGCAGAATAGAAATTTAGGTCTCCGGAGCAGGAAATTGTTTACTTGCACACCAATTTTCCAGGACCCATCTTGGAACCACCTTACAGAATGTGAAATGGAAAAGCTGTGTGACAAGATTGAAATGATGAAATCCTGAGATTTCTGCTATATGGGAAGATTGGAAGTAATGCTTACCAGAAAAAGATGGTTCAAAATGTATAAATTATGTCATTAAGAGGCACAATAAGATTTTGAAGGGAGGGCTATTACCAAGGAGGGGCATTAAAGGTGATTTGTAGGAACAGCTCAAGTTTGAAATAGTGTGTCGAATTCAATGGGCCCAGATGGTTCACCAAAGCCTAGTTTTTAACAGTTTGCTAATCATCTTAGTTTTACGAAATATTTTACAATACAACCTTATGCATCACTTAGTAAAAATTTAGTTAGTACTTCTACATTTATTAAAACCAGTGGGACCCATGTAATTTAGAAACCACATTACTCTTTGATTACCACCTATTATAATTATTTAGTGACTATTTGATGAAACTTTGAAACACCTAGGAAACATTTATTACATTCTCACAGTCTAGGCACATAATCTATCATTTAAAGTACAGTGAAAGCTATTATCTATAAATTAGCTAAAGAACACATTTCTAAGGGCAATGAAAACTTGAAGTACCACTGATCCTGGAAAGTGAATTCTCAAATTATTGGAGGATTTCAATATCATTACTAAAAAGCAGTGTGTGAATACTGTTGGAGGAATAACAAAGTTACCATGCCTTTCTATTTTCTGGTAGCTTTTTTTTTTTTTTTTAATTTTCTGGTAGCTTTGATTGGGCATTGTCATCCCGGCAGGCCTAGTAGGGCATCACTTCCTTCTTATGCTTATAGAAGACAAATCCAGTGAGTCAGCTATAGCCCATTCAGGATTCATCTCTTAGGTCCAGCTCTACAGTACCTCATGTTTGTAATTCACTTTGTTTTCCTAATCTTGATCCCCCTGGGCTGGTATGTCATTCTCAGTCCCAAGTATATCCATAGTCTACAATCTTCAGCCATGTTTGTCCAGGTGATTCAATTGGCCTTCTGCCTTTGCACAGCCATGTTCCACACTGAGCAATGCCTTGTCTCCAGAATGCCTATTTCAGTCCCAGACTCCATGAATCGTTCTCCATAGCCCCTTTCGCTGAAGCCTAGACCTGTCCCCTGAACTCTTAGCACTGACTCTTGTTCTTTATCAAAGGAGGGCCCCTGGAATCAAGACATGAAAAGTGGCCAGGACTATTGTAGGCAAAGAGATCAGCATGAAGGATGCTCAGACATAGGAGGGACTCAAAATGCTCAAGGAACTGCTGGGAGATCACACAGCCCATTCAGCAAGGCAACTTTAAAAAAAATAAAAAATCGCAAAAGCCTGCACCATCTATACACATAGATCTAAAAGTAATATTTTGATGTTCGAAATCCCCAAGAATCCAGTATTATATTACGTTATGCACTTTCTAAACCAAGAACATAAGTTCATGTATTTTTGTAAAAGTTTTTTTAAAGAATCTTAACCATAAGAATTTAAGCAAAGTGGGTTTGGTGGTGGCTTGGGGGTTGGTGGTGGTGGTGGTTATTTCGTAGGTTTTTTGGGGGTTTTGGTTTTGCAGTGGTTGTTTTTGTTTTGTTGATTAGGAAGATCCATTTCCATTTTCTGAGCATTCTGGTTAATTGTGATTTAAGAGCATGTAAATGCTGTGGTCATCTATTGCTGAATAATAAACCACTCAAAACGCAATTGTATAAAACAACCACCAGGGAATCTCCAATATAAAGAAGAACATACAACCAAGAATCACTAAACATTTTAGGAAAACCAACACCACAGAAGAGAAGTATCCAATAGAGGAAGAATTAACACATGGAGAAACTGAAACCCTCTTAAATTAATTGCTGGTGGGATAGCAAAGTTGTGCGGGTACTCTGTAAAACAGTTTGGCAGTTTCTCAAGACGTTAAACATAAAGGTATCATGTGATCCTGCAATTCCACTCCGAGGTATACCCAAGAGAACTGAAAACATATGTTCACACAAACACTTATACACAAATGTTCATAGCAACATTATCCATAATCACCCCATGTCCATCAACTGATTAATGGATAAACAAAACGTGGTATATCCGTACAACAGAATACTATTCATCAATAAAAAGGGATAATAAAAAGTTCTGATACATGCTACAACACGGATGAGCCTTCATAATATTATGCCAAGTGAAAGAAGCCAGCCACAAAGGCCACATATTCTATGATCCCATTTATGGTCCCCAGTAGTCAAATCTATAGAGACAGAAAGTAGAGTAGAGATTGTGAGAAGCTGTGAGGAGGGTAAAATGAGGAATCACTGACAATGGGTACAGGGTTACCTTTTAAGTAATGAAAAGGTCCTGCAACTAGATAGTGATAATGGTTGCACAGCTTGGTAAATATACTGAAAATTACTAAATTGTACATTTTAAAAGGGTGGATTTTTTGGTATGTGAATTATATCTCAATAAAGCTATTATAAATATATATGTAGTTATAAATAAATATGTCAACAGTAAATATATATAACATATATAAATGATAAAACATTGCATCCATAAAAAAAAGAGTAGGCATCTATGAGAAAAAACAAATTAGAGATACGGTAAACAGAACAATTGTCACTGAGACAAATAGATCAAGAGAATAGAATATAGAGCCACCCAAAATCCACACAAATATAGTCAACTGATCTTTGACCAAAGAGCAAAGGCAATACAATGGAGGAGCAAAGATAATCTCTTCAATGAATGGTGCTGGAACAAGTGGACATCCACATGCAAAAAAATGAATTAGACACAGACCTTATATCCGCCACAGAAACTAACTCAAAATGGATCATAGACCTAAAAGTAAAATGCAAAATTATAAAACTACTAGAAGATAAAGTAGGAGAAAACCTAGATGACTTTAAGTATGGCAATGACTTTTCAGATAGAACAAAGATAAGATCCATGAAAAAACTAATTAATAAGCTGGACTTCATTAAAGTTAAAAACTTCTGCTCTGCCAAAGACAATATCAATAAAATGAGAAAACAAGCCACAGACTGGGAGAAAATACTTGGAAAAGAGACACTAAAAAAGAACTGTTATTCAAAATATAAAAACTCTTAAAAGTTAACAAGAAGAAAACAACCCAGTTTAAAAATAGACAGAAAACCTTAACAGACACCTCACCAAAGAAAAAATACAGATGGAAAATAAGCATATGAAAAGATATTCCACATTGTACATCGTCAGGGAAATGCAAATTAAAACAACAAGATACCACTACATGCCTCTTAGTATCGCCAAAATCCAGAACACTGACAACACCAAATGTTAACAAGGATGTGGAGTAACAAGAATTCTCATTCATTGCTGATGGGAATGCAAAATGGTACAGCCACTTTGTAAGATAATTTGGCTGTTTCTTACAAAACTAAGCATATTGTCACCATATAATCCAGCAATCGTACTCCTTGTTATTTACCCAAAGGAGCTGAAAACAAGTCCACAGAAAAACCTGCTCACAGATGTTCAGAGCAGCTTTATTCATAACTGCCAAAACTAGGAAGCAAGCAAGATGACCTTCAGTAGGTTAACAGATAAACTGTGGTATATCCAGACAAAGAAATATTCAGTGCTAGAAAGAAATGAGCTATGAAGCCACAAAAAGACGGGGGGAAATCTTAAATTCATGGTACTAAATAAAAGGTACTAAATGAAAAGGAAATATACTCTATGATTCCAATTATATGACTGACATTCTAGAAAAGACAAAACTATGGTGATAACAAGATTAGTGGTTGCCAGAGGTAAAGAGTGAGGGGGTGGGTAGGTGGAACACAGAGGATTTTTAGGGCAGTGAAAATATAGTATGATACTATAATGATGGACACATGTCATTTTACATTTGCCCAGTCCCACAGAATGTACAACACCAAGAATGAACCCTAAGGTAAACTATTAACTTTGAATGATTATGATATGTCAATGTAGGTTCATCAGTTGTAACAAAGGTACCATTCTGGTGAGTGATGTTGATAATGGAGAGGTTATGCAGGGGGCTGGGGGCAGAGGGCTGGGGCAGTGGCAGGGTGGGGGTGGGGGGGCAGTAGGGGATATATGAGGAACCTCTATACCCGTCTCTCAATTTTGCTATGAACCTAAAACTGCTCTTTTAAAAAATAAAGTCTTTTTAAAAATCATTGAAATTAAAACCTCAATACATGATCTAGAAAGAAAAGCAGACAAAGCTGTAAACTAAAATAGTCAACGGGAAAATATAACCGAAGAGTTGTCTCAAAACACAGCACAAAAGCTATATAAGTTCAGGAAGGAAAAAAAAAGAGATTTGAAGGATAGATTCAGAAATTCTAAATCACTGTGCTGTACACCTGAAACTAACATGATATTATAAATCAACTATACTGCAATAACATTTAAAAAAATTAAACTAAATTTTAAAAATTCTACATTTGCTAATAGGAGTAAAAGAAGAACAGAGAGGAATGGGTGAGGGTGATAATCAATACACACACACATAATTGTGGGAAATTTTCGGAATGTCAAAGATAAGAAAGAAATCCTAAAAGACTCCAGAAAAGTTCTCCTTCCATTATGAGCACTGCCTATATGTGTGCCACAAAAGATCCCTTGATTTGAGAGCAGCTCTAGGGGTTCCACTTCATCTGTCCTTAGACAGACTGTTCCAGAGAAGACTAATCAAGAATCAATATAGCTGGGTACCCAGGACCACTTGGGTTAAGAACCCCATCTTCCTCTCATCTAGTTCTATGCAGGCTCTCCACATAAAAAACATGCAGAGTGCCTACCATATGCCAGACGCTGGCTGAGACTTGAACCTAAAAGTCTACTGAAGGTATAATTATTTTTCAAAATAACGATACTTTCAAACATGCAATGATTCTATTTACCATACACAAACTCACTCTAACAAGAATTTCTCAAAAATGTACTCCAGAAAAAAAAAATATCAGAGAGAGACTGGATATAAAAAGCAAGGGTGAACAAAAGAACCAGCAAAACTAATTAAATTTAAATAAACGTTGATTTCAAACAAAAAATGTTAACAGTTTGGAACTCAAGACTTGAGAAGCGTTGGAGAAAGTGGAAAGTGACAAAAGCAAAACTACATCAAGGTTTTCACATTATTTAGAGACAGGGTAGGGATAGCCCATACAATGGCAGAAAGATATACAATCACTATCTATGTTAAAATTTTAAGTGTAATGACTAGAAAAAAAGAAGTGGAACATATAACTTACAAACCACAAGCGGAGTGAAAAAAATGGAATAGAATAATCTGATCAACCAAAGATAAGCAGAAAGAGGGAGAAACAAATAAGGCACTGTATCGTAGAAAAACAAATAGAAAACATAAATAAGTCCAAAACACTGGTAATTATAATCTGGGTGAAGGATCGCTGTCTATTAAGAAAAGAAACTTAAATACTCCAGTAGAAAACCCACAGACTATATTTAAAAGATGTATCTAAAATAAGACAATACAGAAAGAGTGAAGATAAAAGTATAAGATACACTAAGCAATTCTCAGTATTAGAAAAAAAGAAACCATTTTAGACAAATGCACTAAAAGGACAAAAAGAGGTATTTGCCAAGAAAATGTAACACATGAATTTTTGGGCATATCTAACAACACAGCTTTCAGGAACCAGCATATAAAACAGATGAACAAAAAGTAAGAACACTGAGTATTTGAATAATATAATTAATGAGTTTGACCTAATAGGTATAAAGTAGAACGTTGAACACAACAAAGAACATTCTCCTCAGTCAGGGACACTCACAAAAGAAAACTGACCACATATTAGGTCATGAAGAAAAATCTCATTGACTCCCGTAAAGCAGAAATCATACAAAGCTATGCTGAATGATCACAATGAAATAAACTTAGATCATCATCAGGAAGATAGCCCAAAAAATCTACATGGACACAGAAACTTTCCCCTAGACAATAACTCATGTTTAAGAGAAAAATCAATATATAACTCAAAAACTACTTAGAAATGAACGACAATGAGACAATTATTAAACGCATAGGATTTAGGTAAACAGCACTCAGAGGAAAATTTAGGGGCGTTCCATGACCCTGCTCTCCTACTTCTTGTCATCTTCCCCCAGAAAACATTTCCACCATGCACAGAGGTATGCACAAAGGTTTTTATTGCATCGTTGTTTGTCGCAGTTAACACTCCCTTAAAGATGGATACTTGGGTTCTTTCCAGATCTTCCTAGCTCCATGTTATAGAATATTATTCAATACTTCAACAGAATATAGTTATACGTATTGAAATGGAAAATTTTCCAAGATATAATGTTTAGTAAAATTTTTAAAGCAGAAAAATTAAAATATTGTAACACAATTCATGTTAGAATAATTTAACAAAAATTAAAACTAATGTATTTCTACAGGTACAGGTCTATTTTACAGAGAAAAATGTCAGGAAGAATAGCTGAGGACTAGTGTGTTAGTTTTAGGTAAGAGAGAAGGATGGGAAGAATAAACAAACAGTAATGTTTGAATTTTTTTGAACAGGAAAGTATTTACATAAAATCTGTGTAATAGAAAAAGAAAAGTTAGCTATGTGAATTATCATAAAATAATCATAAAATTCTTCTGTTACAGACAAATTTTGCTGGAACCATTCATTCAGCTTACATACTAATTTTTGCTCAGGCAAATTTTGCCCAGAGAAGTTCTTATTAATAAAGCTAGCTTCTTTTCATTTACAACTTCAGGGGAAAGGAAAACATCAGAAAGTTTTCATTAATGGGTTTAGTTAATTACATCATTTCACATTCTAAATTATCAGACTAGAAAAGCAGCTAAGATAGAAGGGGCAGAAGACATAAATAAAGTCCAATTTTACAAACCCTATTTATTGCTTAAGAATTGTGATGATATTGTCTGCAAAATAAATCTTCAAAGCACTCAGTTTCATCAGTGTCAACGCATTTTAAACACCTGTACCTTAGACTCAGCCTTAAACACAGGGTATCTTTTAAGAGAAAAATTCATCAATATCATTAACTGCACAAGACAGGAACCAAAATGTAAACTACAAACATAAGAATGAAATAAAATGTTACATGAAGAAAGTGCAAGAAAAAAACTGCAACCCATTTCTCTAGCTCTACAATAAAATATTAAAATAATTCAGATACACTGGTTGTTAAATGGGGAGGGAGGAGGATGAATAAAAAAGTTATTCTAATTTAAACAAAATTAATAAAGAAATGTCTGCATAGCTTCTTTTCCTGTTTCTACTTCTAATCATTTATCATGCAAATGAAAGCAGTAATGGAAAATGTAAAGAAAACAAATTCTGCAATATAGTGAAACCCGTACCCAGCAAGAGATAAGACTGAATATCAGAAGGAAAGGGTCTGAAAATTAGCTGTCTGTACAATAACTGGGAGGGAAAACTGTTTTATTTAGCCTGGAGGGATTTTTTTGTAGCAAACTGACTAAATTAAAATCCAGTCTATTAAATCCAGTATCATACTAGAAAATGCCTTTTCCTTGCACTTTTAGATAAATTTTCATTGATCTCATTTTATGCATGATTACATTTTTAATGAGTTGTGCAATATTTCCAGGCTAATTTTAAATCCCCTCTCTCCCCCTCCCCTCCCCCACCCCACTTACGGCTTGCTGGATTAACATTTCTGATAAATTGTTGGACCAGAAAGAAGGAGCATTACCAAGATGAAATAAACTACCTCCATTTTTTTGCAGCCCTAAAGCGATAATAGAATACAAATGCCCACTGTCTAATTATGTCACATCTTCCAATTCACTTCACAAAAACAATTATTTTATTTTTATATAATAGGCATGTTACCTTGTATTCATTATAAATGACCCTGAACAGTATATAGTCTATTAGAATAAAAAATTCACAACACTGATCAAGTAAACTTAGTGTATGACCAACTAAAAAGGAATGACCAAAAGAAGCAACTTCATAAACTAAAGAAAATGGAGACAATTAGAAAATCTATACACTAAGAAATAGTTTTTCTACATACTGACATTGTTTAAAATTAACTTTCAAATACAAAATAATACTGTTCATTAACGCTTTAAAAGATCCATTCTCATATGAGACAGGAGGCTGAGAAAGCATGAAAACCTTAGGAAAGTAAGATAATTTTTCTCCACTAGCATCTTCAGGTCTATATGCCAAGAATAAAGATAATTTGATGGGAGTTGCTTGAATTCCAGCCTCTATTCAAGAAAGAAAGTCAGAAACCATTAAAATTGGGACCTATGACCAAGACTATTGTAAGAGTTCTCAACATCTATGCTTCTCCCACTTTAGCTATTTTTATAACTCTCTGTCTGATTCCTTGTGATGACTGAGAGTAAAATTCCATAAACAGATGAATACTTCTAATTCAAAGACTGATAACAAGAATAAACAAAATTAATTTCATTTCTATAGTGCTTACAAGAGATATACCTAAAAAACAGAACTTGAAAGATTGAAAACAGAATACAGGAAAAGATTGGCCAAGCTAATACTAACCAGAAGAAAACAGTAATTTTAGTGATTTTTTGTAATTTTAGTATCAAAGTACAAATTAAAGCAAAAAGCTTTAAAAGGAAAATTCCACAGATTTTATATATATATATATATATATATATATATATATATATACACACACACATATGTGTGTATATAGATATACATGCATGTGTATGTATACACACAAACATACATACTTGGACATACATATGTGCATATGCATGCACAAAGTATTAACTTGTATGCTCCTAACACAAAATAGCTTCAAACTATAAAAGTCAAAAACTGACAATAATCAGGGGAAAGATTGAACACGTTAAATGGAGACCTGGAAGGTGTTAAAAGAGACACGTATTGAACTTCTAGAGATGAAAACTATAATGCATGAGATGCAAATATGGTGTATGGTATTAACAGGAGATTAGACAAAGTGGAAGCAAAGATTAATAAACTACAAGGCATAGCAACAAACCATCCAAAATGAAACAGAGAGGACCAAGAAAAAAAAAACCCACAAGGAAAAAATGAACAAAGCAGCAGTGAACCATGAGACAATCTCAAATGATCAAATATAACTGTCATTCCTTAAAGGATGGGGAGCAAAAAATATTTGAAAAAATAATGCCTAAAATTTTTCCAAATTTGAAAAAACTATAAGCCCTTTTGTGGGTGGTGGCCAGCCTGGAGAGTGTCACGAAGGCTTCATGCACACTACAAGAGCATGAGGTGGTGTGGTGGTGGGGGGGGCCTCCCACCCACTCCCAAATGCCACTCACCACCCCTCTACCACATAAAAATCTTTGTACCTAATCATGCTGTGCTGATACTTTGTGTCTCAGCTGAAGAAGATGAAGTCTTCAGGGGAAATAATCTACTGTGGGCAGGTGTTCAAGAAAACCTCCTGCAGGTGAAGAACTTCAGCATCTGGTTGCATCACAACTCTGACAGAGCGCCCACGTGTACCAGGTGTACCGGGACCTGACCATCACAGGCACTGCCACTGAATGCTATCATGACACAGGTGCCCAGCACAGCACCTGGGCCCACTCAATCCAGATCATGATGGTGAAGCAGATCACAGCCAGCAGGTGCCACCTGCCAATAGTCAAGCAGTTCCACAACTCCAAGATCAAGTTTCTGCCACTCCACTGAGTCCTACATCACCAGCTTCAATCATGCTTCACCATCAAGAGGCCCAACACCTTCTTTTAGATACAGGGCCCTCCCCATCCCTAGGTCGGCCAAAATAAACTCCTTGTGGGGAAAATCCCAAGAAGCTGAGTGAACCCCAACCATAACTATGAAAAATGAAGAAAACTAAAACACATCATAAGCAAATTGCTTAAAATTGGGGATAAAGAGGAAAATGTGAAAAGTAGTCAGGGGGGCAGAAAAAGAGACACATTATGTACAAAGGATGAGAAACAACAGGTTTCTCATCAGAAGCAAGGTAAGCTAGAAAACAGTGCAACATCTTTGAAGTACTGACTAGGGTAGTGGGGGACAGGGAGGGGGAGGCAAGGGGGAGACAGTGAAAATAGATAGAAAAATGAAGGTGAAACAAAGACCTTATCCAAACATAAAAAACTGAAAGAAATAATCACCAACAGACCTGCACTATAAGAAATAGTAAAGTAAGTGCCTCAAACAGAATGAAAATTATACCAGATGAAAAGCTGGAGGTACACAAAGAAGGAAGAGCACTGGAAATAGAATCTAGAAATGTAAATATAAAGACTTTTTTTAAAAAACTTTAATTTATCTCTTTAAAAGATAACTAACTGTTTAAAGCAAAAATAATAACAAGGTATTGCAGGGATTTCAACATACATAAAAATGAAATGTATGACAATAGTTTAAAGGCCAGGAGAGAAAAGAGAAATGAAAGTATACTATTGCCAGTCTCTTATACAGTAAGTGTACAATAGCAAAGATTGACTATGATATGTCAAAGATGTATAATATAAACACCAAAGCAACCAGTAAAATAAGTTATAATTAATAAGACAAAGAAGACAATATGGAATCATAAAAATATTAATCTGAAAGACTGAGAAAGAAAAGGAGTATAAAGGGAACATAGAACAGAAGGGACATACAGAAAACAAAAGCAAGATGGTCAGTTCAATACAATTATACCAATAACCATATTAAATGTAAATGGTCTTTAAAACACAACTAAAAAGCAGAGATAATTAGATTAGGAGAAAAAAGGGATAGCACCAAACTCTACACTGCTGCAAATTAAGAAAAACAAGTAAAAAGTAAAAAGAATGAAAAAGATATTCTGTACTAACATAAATTTAAAGTGGCTATATTAATATCAGACAAAATAATTTCATCATCCAGTATTTTAGGTCTAAGATACAGTACCAATTTCAATCTTGAATTAAAATCTTCACCCAGGCAGTGAAACAAGAACATGCTGTCATCATTACTGCCCAACTCTTTTACTCATGCTATAACAGTTGGAAGTCAAACTTTTAATGGCCTTTTTATGATCTTTTCTACTTCTACATCATGGTACTCTCTGAAAAATAACTAAATTATTGTAAGAGAATTACAATATTTAAACATCCAAATCTGACCAGTTTCTGCATATATTTGTCATTTTTATCACAGAAACAGGTTTCAGGGAATTAAAGAATTATAATAAAAATCCAAAGCCTGCAACTGAGCAATTTAACTATTTTTAATGATGGTGAACAGTAAATACATGATCAGAAACATAAAATATTAACATCAAAGTGAAATACAGAAAGGCTGAGAAAGTACTAATGGCCTAAAGGAATGTAGTAGAGAATTTAAAAGACTATAAAGCTCACAAGAGAACATGACAAGAATCTAACACTCAAAACAGTAAAAGCCAAACTTACATTTGTTTAACCTACTGAAAAATTCTCTGTATTCTGGACAGCCACAGTCTAAGACTTCAGCAATGAAAATATAATTAAGATATGCTAATATTGGACAAGAAAATAGTTAAGACCTGGGGATGTGGAAATGTCTTCCATACTGCTCAGGTGGGTAGTACGTGAACATGGGAAGGATTCTAGGGGTGGTTTGAAGAACTGCAGAAGCCCCAGAAAATGTTTTTGCTTTTAAAGAAGGCATAAATCAGAAAGGTGGGAAGTTTCCATTAACGGAAACACTTCATAGACCTTTGCCCTGCTCTGCATGCAGAGAACAGAAATATCTATTTCAGGGAAATTCTGTGAGCAGAATTCAGGGAAATCAACAAGTTTGGTGCAGCTGGCTTTGACAGAAGTTTCAAATAGAAGTTTCAAAATGGACCTAAAAAAATTATCATGTTTCATTGCAAAAGCACCAGCTTTGAAGCTGGAACCCTCCAGTTTTCAAACCTGGCTCTACAAGTTTATAAATTGTGAGAATTTGGTCAAGCCTCTTGCTTGCTCAACATCTCAGTTTTTTTAATCAATAAAATTGAATAATATCTTCCTCACAGGGTTGTTAATAAGGACTTGCTCATATACATAAAGAACAGACGTCACGGCTGAGCACTTAGTAAGGCCTAACTAAACAATACCAATTATTAAAAAAAATCAGGTCCAATCTCACCACTTTTATTCAACATAGTTTTGCAAGTCCTAGCCACGGCAATCAGAGAAGAAAAAGAAATAAAAGGAATCCAAATTGAAAAAGAAGTGAAACTGTCACTGTTTGCAGATGACATGATACTATACATAGAAAATTCTAAAGATGCTACCAGGAAATTACTAGAGCTAATCAATGAATTTGGTAAAGTTGCAAGATACAAAATACACAGAAATCTCTTGCATTCCTATACACTAACAACGAAAGATTAGAGAAATTAAGGAAAACAATCCCATTTACTATTACATCAAGATGAATAAAATACCTAGGAATAAACCTAGCTGAGGAGGCAAAAGACCTGTCCTCAGAAAACTATCAGATAGTAATGAAAGAAATCAAAGATGAGACAAAGAGATGGAGAGATACACTATGTTCTTGGATTGGAAGAATCATTATTATCAAAATGACTATACTACCCAAAGCAATCTACAGATTCAATGCAATCCCTATCAAATTACCAATGACATTTTTCACAGAATTAGAACAAAAAATTTTACAATTTGTATGGAAACACAAAAGACCCTGAATAGCCAAAGCAATCTTAAGAAAAATGGAGCTGCAGCAATCAGGCGCCCCAATTTCAGACTATACTACAAAGCTACAGTAATCAAAACAGTATGGTACTGGCACAAAAACAGAGATGTAGACCAATGGAACAGAATAGAAAGTCCAGAGATAAACCCATGCACCTATAGTCAACTAATCTATGACAAAGGAGGCAAGAATATACAGTGGAGAAAAGACAGCCTCTTTAATAAGTGGGGTTGGGAAAACTGGACAGCTCATGTAAAATAATGAAATTAGAACACTCCCTAACACCACACACAAAAATAAACTCAAAATGGATTAAAGACCTAAATCTAAGGCCAGATACTGTAAAACTCTTAGAGGAAACCATAGGCAGAACACTCTCTGACATGAATCACAGCAATCTTTTTTGATCCACCTCCTAAAGTAATGAAAATAAGAACAAAAATAAACAAATGGGACCTAATTAAACTTAAAAGCTTTTGCATAGCAAAGAAAACCATAAACAAAACAAATAGACAACCCACAGAATGGGAGAAAATATTTGCGAACAATGCGACCAACAAGGGATTAATCTCCAAAATATACAAACAGCTCATGTGGCTCAATATCAAAAAAAACAACCCAATAAAAAAATGAGAAGATCATTTTTGTACCATTTTGTAAATTGGTACAGCCACTATGCAGAACAGTATAGAGGTTCCTTAAAAAACTAAACATAGAGCTACCATATGATCCAGCAACCCCACTCCTGGGCATATACCTGGAGAAAATCATATTTCAAAAAGATACATGCACCCCAATGTTCACAGAAGCACTACTTACAATAGTCAAGACATGGAAGCAACCTAAATGTCCATCAACAGAGGAATGGATAAAGATGTGGTACATATATACAATGGAATATTACTCAGCCATAAAAAAGAACAAAAGAACAAAATAATTCCATTTGCAGCAATGGATGGACCTAGAGATTGTCATACTGAGTGAAGTAAGTCAGACAGAGAAAGACAAATACCATATGATATCACTTATGTGTGTAATCAAAAAAAAAATGGTACAAATGAACTTATCTACAAAACAGAAATAGAGTCACAGATGTAGAAAACAATCTATGGTTACCAGGGGGGAAGGGGAGAGGGATAAATTGGAAGATTGGAATTGACATATACACACTACTATACATAAAATAGATAACTAATACGGACCTACTGTATAGCACAGGGAACTCTACACAGTACTTCATAATGACCTATATGGGAAAAGAATCTAAAAAAGAGTTGATATATATGTATATGTATAACTGATTCACTTTGGTACACCTGAAACTAAGAGAACTATCAACTAGACTCCAATAAAAAAAATTTTTTTAATAATAAAATAATTAGAACCATCTTTCCTAAGGGCCAGAAAATGCTGACCGGAATTGGCAAATGAACGTAAGATTGCTGACATAAAGGGAGCTGAATTTGTATGAGAAAAACTAAATTACAAAATTAAATAGTGCTCATTTAAGTAATGAGGCTGTGTTAGTCTTCGAAAATGGCTGCTATCACTTCTTTCCCTTCCTATAAAAGCAAGTCACTCTTCCCATTGAGAAGTGGAGTCTACTTCCCTTCTGAATTTAGGTTGGCCTTATAACTTGGGTAGAAGTGACACTGTTCTAGATTCAGTCCTAGACTCTAAGCTCTGGGTGACGGCTGATAAGAAGTCTGACTAACCTGAGACTACCATGCTGTAAGAAGACCCTAGCTAGCCACATGAAAAGGACATGTGGAGAAGCAGCAAAGCATAAGGCATTCGAGCGACGTTTCCTTGGAACTTCTAGCCCAGCCAAGATGCCAACTGAATGCAAAGAACTGACAGAGTTGACATCATCTGAGGAAGAAAAAACACCCAGCTAAGCCCACTCACTCAACCCACAGAATCATATAAAAAAAATTTTTTTAAGTTTTGGGCAATGGATAAATAAAAGAGTCTAAACCCACCAACCATCAACTGTATTTCTCTGGGGCCTCAGACTGTCAGAAGCAGCTCATCAAATTGTCGTTCCTCCCTTAACAGATTTTTATTGGGGTGTGTGCACTAGGAGTTTTGGACAACACTGGAAGTGAGCATCATCCTCAAAAGTAAAAGGGAGAACTGCAATTCCTGAAACATTCTCTCTGCAGGACAAGCCTAGACTCAGTGGGTAGGCACTGCAAATAAGAACCGAGCCAGTGAAAACAGCCAGAACACCTCTGGCAGAGGGGTGGATCCTTTCTTATCTACAGCTAAAAGAATGCTTTGTTAAAAAAAAAAAAAAAACTTTTTCTGACAGAGCCCATAGAAAGCCATCTTGCAACTATATCTCACTTTCAGGAAACCTAAATTTACTACCAAAGCCACTTTGGTAATTTTTTTCTTTCCCTGCATAGGACTGATACTTAAGAACACAACCACAATCAGTCTTTTCAAATGCATCACCTCACTGGGATTTGATTTATGCTTTAAGAACCTGTTGAAGTCAGGGTTTTCCCTCCCTCTCGTGAATATTAAATTGATTACCATAACTAGTGGTCAATGCTGTGATGCCAGAAGATAGTTCTAAAAACACAAGATAATAAAATAGATGGAGTCCTTGAAATGCTTGGTCTTCCCCTTTGTAATTCTATTCCTTTCCTTAGAGTAAAACCCTTTCTCAGTCTTTAAATGACAGCTGTCTTATTATCACCCTCAACTGATTATGGATTATAAAAAGTTTTCTACCTCTTCCCACAAATTTTCCACGTAACCCATTTCCCACATCTTATGGCAGGAAACGGCATGAAGAATGATTCTGGGCATAAAAACTTTTCAGGTCTTTAATACGGTGAACTCACCTCAATATTTCTCTGATTTGCTGTCAGTGACCTTACTCTAAAGAGCCTTCAATGAAGTCATCTCCAGAATTTCAAGACAGTTATTTGTTGGTTTATTCCTTTTACTCCACCATTTAACTTCATAAAATTAAGTTCTAAATTAAACAAATTTTAAGTAGCAGTTACTAACAGCAAGGCCAGGAAGACTTAACTTTTGATCTCAAAATTGCCTGTTTTTATATCCAAAGTAGCATTCATTTTTATACACATCTTCCAAAAAGAATGAAATAAATAGGCTTGGGTTTTAAGAGATAGAAACAAACAACATCAAAAAAAAAGAGAAACTCTCATTAATTGAATATTTAATGTTAGCAATTAAGTGCCCATCACATCCCAAGTAGCAGAAATATAAAGATAAAACAGCCCCAACTCCCAAGAAGTATATGAGTTAATAGGGATGCAGACACAGAACAAACTATGTACAACATCTGGGGAAGAGAAAATACAACAACGGGATACAAAGGGTGGACTGGGCATAGATGAAGTGGAAGGGCAAGGAGGAAAGGATTCTGAGGCAGTAAATTTGAGCAGGGCCTACAAACAGATGGTGTGAGAGAAGCAGGAAAAGGCTAGGATAAGGCACATTCCAGACAGAGGAAAAGTCCCAGAATCCTGAGAATCACCATGCATCTTCAGGAAATATGATGAATGAGTATAATAAGCAGATGCGGGAAGGGAGGATGTATTAGTTTCATATAAGTTGCTCTAACAAGTTACCACAAACTAGGTGCCTCAAAATAACAGAACTCTATTCTCACAATTCTAGAGGACACAAGTCAAAAATCAAGTTGTCAACAGGGTTGATTCCTTCAGAAGGCTCTAAGGGAAAATCTGTTTTATGCCTCTCTCCTAGCTTCTGGTGGTTGCTGCAATACTTGGGGTTCCTTGGCTTGTAGCTGCATCACTCTTAATTTCCGCCTCTATTGTCATGGACCCTTCCTCCCGTGTGTCTACAAATGGCCTTCTTATAAGGATACCAGTAATTGGATTTAGGGTCTCCCTAATTCAATATGATCACACCCTAACTAATTACATCTGCAAAGACTATTTCCAAATAAGGTGACATTCTGATGTTCCAGATGGACATGAAAGTTAGTTTGGGAAACACCGCTGAACCCAGTACCGAGGCCATGCTGAGGAGCGTGGATGCTGTAAGGCTTACGTTTTTGTACTATCTGTAAGCCACCCACTCTTCTATTTTACTTCATTGTATTTAAAAATGTTATTAGCTCAGTTCTCTTTTTTCCCTTGTATAATTTATTTTAAAAGGAAGCATCCTATCATTATTATAAAGGAAAATCTTTCTTGCCATGAACTATAAGGTATCTATAAAATATTTACTAAATTTTAATGAAAGTATCTCAACAATCAAATATACAAATAATAAATCTGATTGATGTGAAAAATGTCTACCTGTAAATAGGTTCCTCAGTGATGAGAATGGAACTGTTGGTGACTACTTATAATGAAAGAAATTTGGCTCATCTTCACTGGGTTTAAAAAGATGAGGTTCCACATCAGTAGGACAATTCTCCCCTCACAGGCCTAAAATCCTGATTTATTATACACATTAACTGAAGAGAGCCAAATAAATTTAACCCCCTTGACTGATATAATTGAGAACTGAGAATCCGTTCCTAACCAAAATGATAATCATCACTTCTGCTCAACAATCTCTTGTCACCAGAAGCCATCTGACCAAAGCACTAGAACCTGTTCTACTTCAAAATGTTTTATGTTATTCGATAGTAACGGAATAATGGAAAAAAGATTCTCCATAACATTCACCCCTGCCTCACAATTTGAGAAAATTCTTACAAGGATCTTCTAGCAAATCTTTCGAGTATATTCTCATAATGTCCCAAATATTGTTGACAATTTCTTCACGTGGGTTCTTTAGGAGGTTTCATTACCAGGTCTTTCAGACAAAACTTTCAGTATTGTTAAGCAGATGAATGGGCCTAAAAGGCCCTGCGTGTAATCATAACTGCTACCATTTATTCACCACTGCTATGTACAGGCACTGCATGAAGCTATCAATATGCTTTTCCTCATTTAACTATCACAACTTCTTCAAAATAGCTACTATTATTATAGTATATTACACTATATTATAGCACTCTATAGCTGAGGAGACTGAAGTTCAGAGAAGCAATGAGATTTGCTGAAACTTACACTGTCCGTAGGGGAAGAAGAGTCATGGCTCCAACCCAGGTGGGTCAGCTTCCAGCACCGGTACCCTGTGACCTCATGGGGACATGAACTGGAATTGGGGCTACAGCCCTTTCTCACCTTTCCTAGGACACTTGGTCCTTAGATTCCAGCACCAGCCTGAGGCACAAGGCCACGGTGTTTCTGCCTGGGAAATCCATGCAACTGGGCTGCAGGGAAACCCATCACAGGATGAGTGGCCAGTGGAAGTTGGTAGGGGGAGCAGAGGAGAAATGTGGGGGCCTGAGCATGGAAGAAGTAAATGTGTCTAAGTTGGGACCATCACCAATGAACCTGATAAAAGGCTCTCCTCCTCCCTTCCCAATCTCTTCTTATCCTCCATGCCTCCACCCCTAACTCAGCTCTGGGCAACTCTGCCTCCCAGCCAGGTCCATTCCAGTAACGCTTAATTCTCTTCAACCACCATGCAAGGCACAAAGAGGGAAACACTACTGTATTCAATGAAGATCTATCAAAGGTTTTTAAGTAGGGAAGTGGCCTGATACAATCCACCTTTAAGAAATGTGAAGGGGAATGGGAGTCTTCAGGTCTAGAGATGACCTAAATTGCTATCGTAACAATTCATCTGGGAGACCACGAAGTCTTAAACTAGAGAAATGGCAGGGGGAGCAAAGAGGAAGCAGTGGATCTGAAAGCCAAAAAGTAAAATGGTGAAATGGACCCTGGTGCAAGTGGCTGAAGAGTCCAAGTGAGGTAGGTTTCCAGTTTGAGCAGTTGGGTGGATGCTGATACCATTAAGCATAAGAAGGAAGAAAGGAAGAGGTGTGTGTCAGAAGGTAATTAGTTCAGTTTGGGAGGCAGTACCCAGCCTGTTAGAAATGACTAGTAAGTAGATGGAGCTCAGAACAAGCCCTTACCATGAGACAATGACAACCAAAGCCTTGGACATGGATGCACTAAGACAGCAATTTCAGGAAGAGCAAGAAGAGTCCCAGGGACAGAAAACTTGCAAACACCAGCCTTTAAGAAATAGGGGAGGACCCAGACAAATGAAGGGGAGTGGTCAGAAAGGAAGGGGACCTGGAGAGCAAGGCCACAGAGGCCAAAAGCACAGACATTTTCAAGGGGGGGTGTGAGCACAGTGTGAAATAGGGCTAAGAAGTGAAGGAGGATAAAGAATTCAAAGAAGCCTCAGGATGTCGCCAGCAGGGGCTTATTCATGACCTTGAGAAGAGTCACATTTGGGAGAAAATGTCAAAGCCAGGGCACAGGGGGTGCAGAGTAACCAGGAAGCAAAGTGAATGTGGCAGGCACAGGCAACTGTTCCAAGAAATTTAGCAGAAAAAAAGGGAAAAAATAGAACAGTAACTTAAGTTGGAGCAGACTTGGTGGGAACGGGGTTGTTTGTTAGTTTTATTTTGAATTTAGGGTCAGAACATAAAGGAAAGAACCAGAAAAATAGGATGGGGGAAGGGAGGAGGACTAAAAGCAAGAGAGAAAGAGAAATAAATTTCTGGAAAAAGATCCCAAGGATGTAAAAGAGGATGGGTGGAAGGCTTAAGCAGCAGATAATGGGGGGTCACTCAAGAAGAAAACAGGCACATGAGTGGGGCCTAGGTGTAATCATAACTGCTACCAATTACTCAGCACTACTACGTGAAGCCACTGCATGAAGCTATCATGTATTTTCTCATTTAATTCTTACAACTCTGAAGTAGCTACCATTATTATCTGTACTCTACAGCTGGGGAATCTTAGATTCCAACAGGTGATAAGGTTTGCTGAAGCTTACATTGCCCTTAAGAAAACAAGGGGGATTATGGAGAAAGGAGTTGAAGGCATGAAACAGAAAGTGGAGGATGCTACATGCAAAGTATAAATTGCTGTGGGTTCCCAAATAGGGAGACAAACCATGCCAGATATGATTAAACGGCATTTCCTGCTCCAGACTGCAGGGATCAAGGCATGGATAGTGAAGTTTCTGTAATTAACTTATGTAACAGTGATCACTATGACCCGTTTGGATGACCAGGGGAAACTGCAAACTCTTTAAAATGGTTTAGATGTGGCACAGTCCTGCCCTAGGCTAGATTCAAGAATAGGAAAGAAGCTTCCCAAATGCCAGTGGCTTTAACCCATTTACATGTAATTTCTCAATAATTTTAAAAACTCTCCACTTTCCTATCACTTTGCTTTCAACCTAATGAAAACACAGCTTTAATCTGAGGGAGGAGAATTGATTACATCTAAATTTATTCAGCTGGTTAAGAGATCCAGAGGCAATTACTAATTTACATTTTTATCACTGCCTTTTTAAACTTGATCTAAACAGGTTCTCTCTATTGGTCCATTGTTTTAAGAAACTCCTCAAAGCTTCTTGATTTTTAATCAATCTTTTTTTAATACTGTCATTTCTCATGGACTTCTGAAGTCACAAAGTCCATGACTCACAGACTTCTGCTTTGTGTCTATGAAAACCTTGGGTGGAAGATTCTATTTTCCCTTATGGATTGTATTCTCTACAGCTAAAAGCATCAAGGAAATTTTAACTTTGTATTTCTATGAGGCTTCTTTCAAGGTGTGTTGACAGTGTAACTGACAGTCTGGTTGCACATCGAGAATTTGTGGTTCTTTCTAAAAACATACTTTCGAGATCAACCAATATCTGAAAGAAGAGTTCCAATGTATAAACATAAGGTGACAGTTCCAATATATAATTCAGGAAGTTTCCTTCCCTGGGCAGTTGCCTTCACACATGCATAATATCAACTAATTCTTATTATTCACAAGTAAAATTTAAAGATACAAATGCAAGGTCTCTACCCTAGAGGAGTTTACAGATCCCCCCAACCCCTGCCAACATTCATGAGTATATGTCTAAACACACTACACCAGCTCTTCCTGCAAGCATCTGGGACCCTACCTTCAGGCTTTCTCTGGCCACAGGACTATGCCTGAAGTGCTCAGGGAATTAATTCCCTAGGGAGCAGCCGTCAAGCCATGACAAATAAAATACAGTGGAGAGATACCTCAGTTTCCATACCCCTCAGGTGAGACAATTCTGAGACACGCACTGTATAGTTTCTCCAAGGTCCTCAGCAGGACTGAGCCCCAGCTGCCCTCAACAGTCACCTGCTCATCAAGGCATCTTTTATGGGCTTCTTCCCTCCCCTCTCACTTCCCTACTCTCTTTCTTGGAGGGTCCTGGAATCTCTCTCCAAATGAACTACTTATACTCAAAGTTGGTGACTGTTGGGGAAACAAGGTAGGTTCAAAAGAACAGTCACCAGGTTAGAGATGGCAGCAAATTACCAGATAAAGTTGCAAAATCTAACTAACCAGACACCCTGTTCCCTGACAATGCTGACAACTTTGTGGTTTCTTCTTATTGGCATAACAGTGGTTTCTCAGTTATGCAAAAGAGAAGAAACTTGGGAGAGGAAATAGCCTTGACTTTCATGAAACCATCTCAGTCAGGGTTCAGTCCAGGAAAGAGAGTTTATGCCAGAGTTCTCTATTTTAATAGAGAATATTTTATACAGGAAGCTAGTCATAAAGGGGCTGGAAAAGCCAAATGGCCAAAGAGGACAATAATGCAGAGATGTGCAACAGAAAGAAGCTACTATCTAGTTCCTCAAGATGTTCAATGTATAGTTACCTTATGATCCCGTCATTCTACTCCTAGGTCTATCTCTTTTTGCTTAAGAGAACTGAAAATTTCAATCTGAGAATTGAAAACATAAGTTCACACAAAAACTTACAAATGAAACTTCATAGCCGCGTTATTCATAAAAGCCCCAAAAATGCAAACAACCAAATGTTCATCAGCTGATGAATGGATAAGTGAAATGTGGTATATCCATACAATGGGAATATCATCCAGCCACAAAACTGAAGTACTGATATATACTGCAACGTGGATGAACCTTGAAGACATTATGCTAATTGAAAGAAGCCAGTCACAAAAGGCCATATGTTGTATGATTCCATGTACATGAAATATGCAGAAGCAGCAAACCCACAGAGACAAAAAGTAAATTCGTGTTTGCCAGGGGCTGTGAGGAGAAGAGAACTGAAGTGACTGCTAATGGGTACAAGTGTTCTTTCTGGGACGATGAAAATGTTTTAGAAATGTTCTACAATTAGATATTGGTGATATTTGTACAAGTCTGTGAATAATAAAATAAATAACAAATGAGTAAATAATAATAAAAACCAAAGAACTGTACACTTTGAAAGGGTGAATTCTATGGTATCTGAATTATATTTCAATCAGAAGAATGAAAAAAAAAGGAAAGAAGGAAGAAAGGAAACAAGGGAAGTGAAGAGAGAAAGGAGCCACTATCAACCTCTGAGCAAGAGGGGCAAAGCGCTGAGGTGCTTTACCAGAGCCCCCAGAAGAAACTGAGGCCACTGCAGAAGGGACTATGAGGTGGGAGCTGGAACCAAAGAAGAGGCACAGCCACTGTCAGGCACTCAACCTGAAGCAGAAGGAGACAGCAAGAAGTGCCCAGGAAGACATGCCCTGGCTTCTCCCTTCCTCCTGCCCACCATTCTCTTGCTGTTGGCCAAACTTAACTGGAAACCAGTTAGCAACGGAACCTAAGAAACAGACTGCAGGTGCTGGCCCAATAATAAACAGAAGAGCAAGAGAAGGGCAGGGAATGGGTTTAAGAAGAAACAGGCAAATGTCTTGCATAGAATCCCACCTCTTCAAATGTGAAACTCTTCCCAGTTGAGATTATTAATACAATGTGGCCAACAGGATGGGTATTATTTGTGAAAATCTAACACAATCACTCAATGAATGCTTTTTTGGAAATAATGGAGGAAGAAGGGGATAATTATTTCAATAGCAGTTACATTAAAATGGAAAAGCAAGTGTTACCTTAAGCCAAATGGGCACTGTCATTTGGTTTTCCATTCTGCAAATATTACTGAGCACCCTAAGGACACACAGTAAGACTGACACTATCCTTGACCTCAAGGAGATCATTAAGGAACTCTCAGTCTATGGATGGGAAAAAATATTAACCAGGCCTGATTAATATAAATCAAAAATTCAGGAATCATTACAGAATGGGAAGTGTTTATTTAATATGTAAATTTTAATACTGCTTTCCTTCCAAATACCTCAGAGAGTTTAAAACTAGAAGGGGAGCCTTTGGAAGGGTGCCAAAGAACCCTCCATTCTCACTCTATTTCAGTCTATCTAAACATCTTTACCTCCGGGCAGGCTGCAGTCTCCTTCAACTATATTCCCACATACCTACTTCCGATTCGCTATACTGCAAGGAATAACCACTTAAACACAGAATAGAACTTGTAGCTCAAATTTCCCAATGAAAACAACCTGGGGATAGGGGAACAAAGTCAAATTTAGACTGACCCAAGTTTCTACAAACCCTTCGGGACATTTAAAATCCCCAAGCATATATGGTTCCCACCAACTCTTGACATTCAGATAGTGAGTTATTATTCTGACATCTGTGAGCTGTTGCACCTTGCTGTTAATTCCATCCCTAGAAACGGTGTTGGCACAGAATCGACTCTTACAGGCATTAATATGAACTGAGGCTAGATTCATGCTGACTACACGAATGCCTTTAATCTAGGGTATATGTCATACCTTGAAGAAATCCTAAAACAGAATTATTAAAGATGTCTTTCTTTAAAAAAAAAAAAGGCAGGTGGTTCTTTTTCCTTTATATAAGCAAGTGAATCACAAAAGCAAATGTCCTCTGTTTGCTTAAGGCCAAAACAATGTCAAATAAAGCAAAAGATAAACACATACCTCTGAGGCCATACTTCGCTCATATCCACCTTTCCTCCTGCATAATTCTCAATATTAACACAGCTTGGGAGGATGAGTGACCAGATTTAGGAAAGGGTAAAGGATAGAATTTAGCAAAGAAAAGCAAATGGGACTACTAAACCCTTGAAAGTATATGCAAATGTTTCCAAGGATAAAATACTTTAAGGCAAATCCATATATAAAAAAGAACTGAATCACCATTATAGTAAAGTCAGACTTTTCAACAGTTTACTTGAAATATAACATTTATTTTAGACTCCAGCCATACATAAAGGCACAGCACAAAGACAACTGTTTTGTTTCTCAACATGTATTTATGTCAAGCACTCAACGTAAGATCCAAGAACAAAATTGGTTATCAGCTGTGGACACCTAAAGTGAGAGTCCATTTGGCTACAAAACGTCAAAATAAGTTTCCTTTGGAGCTATGGAAAGAAAAACTATCAACACTTGATGATATGTGTGTGTGAATCAACAGATATATTAACTTCATAATATATAACATAATTCGTAACAAAGATATTAAGCTATGTTACTATATTTCATCAATATCTTCAAACATAGCAAACATAAAAACACTACTAAACATAAAATCTTCCCCAGAAGTGACTTTAAATACTTCTTTTAATTTGCTCAATTAAGGTAATTCCCAATTACCAGTTTATTTTATTTTCAAGATCTTATTGAAATAACCAGAAGAAATTTAAAATTCCTGAAGTTATAGTATTCATTATCTCTTGATTACTTATACTGTATACAGCCCAGCAGGGGGTGTTTTAAGCTAAAATATTTAATAACCTCATTCACACTAAAGAATACATGAAACACAAATGCAGCAAGAACGGTCCGTTTTCCTAGGACTATTTGCACCCATCTAATAAGTAAAGAGGAAGATGGGAATATTCTAGGCAGATGAAGAATCATGAAAAGAAAACTGAGCATGTTGGCTGAAGTGTGTGTGAAATTATTAAACATCAAAGATAACTGGTATTCATATAGACACACAATAGCAAATTATTTTGCATAATCGTGTTAATGTGATAATAAAAACTGACAATAAAGTTCTGTACTCAGGTTTTTCATTCTAAAATAAAGACATGGACTGTATATGTGCTCTGTGTTTGGGATTCTCAGATGATACTGTCAGCACTTTTTATCTGGTACCACACTATTTACCAAGTAATAATACAATGTCTTGGGTAATTGTTATATTGATCTCATCTTGCTAACTAGATTAAATATTCCTTTGTACTCCCAAATTTCCTTGCACATGTAGCAGCTCAAAAAATACTCCTGACTGATGAGCATGTTTATCTAAATTGGAGGTGTCTAGTCTATAAACATATTGGCTGACATCCAATTCTCCATTTTATTGTGTTATTTTTATAGCCAAAAGTTGATATCTACATGTCAGGGACAACTCACACCCAAATAATGCATTGACATTCTTTTTATTTCCCAGAAAGTATTCAAGCACAACTTAAATTGTTGTCTTAATCCAGAAAAACACCAACCCATTGTATCATTGAAGGGTAAAACAGTTTAGCCTATAACTAAGAGAAAGGTTCTTTTTCTGTTTTCTCTTTTTATTGTTACTTGTATGAAATACATGTCTAAAACATATGTTTAGAAGTTAAAGTGTTAGTAAAGTGACTACCACTAAAAATCCCACCCAGATAAAGAAAGAGAACATGGCCACTTAGAGCCCCTCCCCCATCACATCATCAGCTCTCTCCCAGAGGTAACCTGTACCCTAATGCTTGTTTTGCTCTTCACTTTATTTATAGTTTTACTACCTGAGCATGTATACCCAAACAGGATATAGCTCAGTGTGGCTACTTTGGGTCTTTAATAAATAAAGACACTCCATATGCATTCCTTCAGTGATGAGTTTCTTTTGCTCAGTATGGTCTATTCTCCAAGTCTATTTCCAATGTGGCAGCCAAAGCAATCCTATTAAAGTACAAGTCAAGGTGGGGCACTGACTCTGCTCAGAATCCTACAGTGGTCGCTCAACTCAGTAAAAGCAATAATGCCAATCAGGCTCTCCACAATCTGTGTACACAGTTACACTCTGATCTAATTTCACTCCCCTCCACCTCCGCTCCAGGAATGCCCCTACCTGTGCCTATGCATTGGCTGTTTCCTCAGCCGGAGGGGTTCGTCCAACCCCACCCCCTGTGGCCCATACCTTACCACCTTCAAGTCTTCTCTAATATCACATTCTCAGGGAAGTCCATCTGACCTCCCTATTTAAATTGCAAACATACACGCAATCTACCCCACTCCCAGAAATTCCTCATTCCTTTTCCATGCTTTCCTTTTATTTTCCACAACACTCATCACTTTGACATTGCATTCATTTAATGTTTTTTGTTTGTTCTGTGTGCTCTCCCCACTAGAATATAAGCTCCATCAGGTCTGTCCAGCATGTAGAACAGTGCCTGGCACATAGTAGGGACTCAATAAATTTTGTTAAATGAATGAAAGAACATTATGCTTCTGAGACCATTCACATTGATGGTACAGAGCTAGAGTTCTTTTCACATTTCCATTGTACATATAAAACTCAGTTCTCCAATCTGTTGGTGGTGGACATTTGGGTTATTTCCAATTTTGTTCTTTTGCTTGGCTCTTATAAGCAATGCTATTATGCACCTTTATATATGTGAATCCTGGTGCATATAATGCAGGAGCTTCTCAAGGGTGGATACCTGAGAAGGGATTTATAGGACTATTGAGTATGCAAATCTCAAACCCCCTAGGAGTGCCTGTCTGCCAAAATGGTTGTGCCAGTCTGGACCCACCAATAGGTAGAGCTCACTTTACCCCAGACCCCACCTCAAGACTTGTCAGGTTGTTCATATTTGCCAACCCAGTGAGTATATACGTAATCTCATTGTGCTCTTGCTTTGTATTTCTCTGATTATTAATGAGATTAAGCATTTCTCCCTACATTTATTGGTCTTTGCTTCATTATGAAGTGCCTATTTCAGACTTTTGCCCAGATTTCTATTAGCTTGTCTTTTTGTTGTTGATTGCTAAGTTGTATAAGTCAAGGTCCAGTCAGGAAAACCAAAACCACACAAGATATTTTAAATGGAGGGGATTTAATTCAGGGGATGGCCACACAGGTGTTGGAAGGCTGAAGGAACAATAAAGGACGGAGGGGGAAATCCTGAGGTAACCAAGATATTAATAACATCAGGAAGCAGCTTATGCCCCTAAGGAAGAGGAGACAGGAGAGATGAGACTCTGGTCCTCTGGGGTGATCGGTCCGTACTTTGACCCAGTTAGTATACAAACACCCCAAAGGTGAGTGAGGATTTGGCATTACATCTGTCACGGAGAGGCGTGGTGCATACCCACTGGTACCTCCATGGGGTGAAGGAAGGTCAATGCTGAAAGCAGGCTCACCCCTCCTACTTACAGGATTGGGGTTGAGAGTACAGATGCAGGCCCACATACATGTCTACATTTAAACAGTAAAATTATGTGCTATCATCACATTTTAACAGATGTAGCTTTGCAATGTCCTAGAAGGCCAGGAGTGAATTTAGGTGAATGGTACTCCAAGTATGGCCTGCAATGCAAGTTTGCAAATTATTTGTTATTGGTCCATGCCGAGTAAGTATAGAAACTGAGAGTGTTTAGAAATTTTTATAGCAGCTTGACAGTAATGTTATGTTGGTTTTATACTTTTTTAATTTGATTTTTCTTACAATTTATATTTATTGTAGCTAACAAAAGTATTGGTTTGTGATAAATATGAAGTTTAAAATTAAGAAAGAAAACCTGGATTTTCACCAGTTTGAGAAGCACCGTTTTAAAGTTCTCAACATCTCAAAACTTCTGGTTACAATGTGGCAGTACCTGCCCATACTCTAGACTCAGAGCCCTGGCCCATGAGCCAGCCCCTCTCATCCAGCACCATCCTGTTCTATAAGGGGCCTCAAGGACATACATGTGATCTCACAAGCCCACACATACAAGTTCCAGTCACCTGCATATGCACACAATTATGTACAAATAGCCACCCCTAACCCAAAATGTACCCGCTGGAGGCATGGCCCACCCTTGGAAGAAGGGACTCTGTTTTGCACAGGGAATGTCAGGAGCAGGTAGGCAACAGACTCCATGTAGTGACACCCCTTTGGCCCTGCAGACTCCTTGCTCCATAGGCAAGAATGCAGTCAGAAGCAGCTCAGGGTGGGGCTCTCTAAAGAACAGGGCTCAGTACAGGGACACTCTCACATAGTTGAAGGGCAGAAATGGCTGGATGTGCTAAAAGCTGGAAGTTGGTGTCAACTGTATGCTGTGGCCAAAGCCATAGTGACAGGAACAAAAAAATGGGAAGGAAATACTTCATCTCATCCTCCTGAGCCTCCCACCAGGCCTTCATTTGCAGAAACTAGCCAGAAGCCTCCTGGTGAGAAGTCTGGGAAACAGCTCATGAAGTCTCAGCTCCAGCCACAGAGGGCTCTCTGTATTCCCTGCATACTAGTCCTATGTTAGATTCTGTGTTACAAATATCTTCTACATCTTTACAGAACTTTTTGTTTACTGTTATTTTGCTCCCTTCGTGCTAGCTTTTGAAGAATTCTCAATTTTAATGTTGTCAATTTTTGATAAATTCTCATTTTTAATATACAAACTCATCCATCTTTTCCTTTATGCTTAAAGTTTTTCTGTCACGTTTACGAAATCCCTCCCAACATCAGGTCATGAAAATAATCTCCTATGTTAGTTTCTAAAAGCTTTCTTGTTTAAAACACTATAACTTAAAGACTCATTAAGTGCTAAATCTGATAGTGATTTCTGTGTATAATGTGAGATAGGGGTACATTCTTTTTCCATTTACAAAGCCAGATGTATCATCACTACTGACCATCGACTCCGTCCTTCCCTCCTTTAAGTTTATCTTACCTGTCATGTATCTAACATCATTATATGTGTGGATCTCTATCTGAGCTCCTTTATGCTCTCCTATAGCTCTGTCCCTATAACACCACCAAAGTATCTCAAATACTATAGCTTTATACATCTTGATCTTGCAAGCCAATTTCCTGAACTTTGTTCTTTGTCTTTAAGAATACTGTGGTTATTCTTGGTCCCATGCATTACCTTATCAAATTTCACAAAAGAAAAATAAATCTTGTGTGGATCCTAAACAGAATTGCATTGAATCTAAATCAATTAAAGGAGAATCGACATGCTTACAATATTGAATCCTCTGATCCATAAGCCTGGCTTCTTTCTCCATTTGATTAGGTCCTCTTTAATATCCGTCAATAAAATTTTATGATTTTTCCATAAAGCTCCTGCATCTTTTTTGTTATATTTATTCCTCAGTGCTTCACATCTTTGTACTATTATAAGAATCATGTTTATTCCTTTTCTGAATGTTTGTTACTTTCATGTAGAAATGCAATTAATTTTGTAAATTTTAATATTCAACTACTTTTCTAAACTCACTTATTAATTCTAATAAACTATCTGCAGATTTCTTTGTATTTTCTATGCAATCATATCATCTGTAAACAGTGACAGTTTTCTTTCCTTCCACCCAGTTCTAATACTTTTTACTTCTTATTCTTCTTCATGGTGCTCATCAAAACTTTCTATAAACTACTGAATAAAAGTAGCTACAGGGACATCCTTGTCTTTTGCTAATCTCATATACAAAGCTTCAAAGTTTCACCAGTAAGTATGCAAGTTACTTTATTTTTTATTTTTATTTTTATTTTTAGAAACCCTAGATCAATTTAAGGAATTTCCCTACTGGTCTCACTTTGCAAAGAGTATTTCCTAACTGTACAGTGAATTTCAAATGGTTTGTATATATCTATTGAGGTGATCGTTTGGTTTTTCTCTTCTAAGCTACTAATGTAATAAATAATATTAATAGTCTAAAGTTAAACCAACCTAGTATTCCTGGGACAAACACCACTTGGTCATGATTCTTTGCCCTTTATATACATCACAGGTTTTGATTTGCTAATATTTTGTACAAGATTTTAGCATGTATTTTCATTATAATACTTGGTCTATGATTATTTCTTGGATTATCTATGTCAAGTTTTGGTCTCAAAGATATGCTGATGTTTTCTTCTATGCTCTGGAATAGAATATGTTGGACTTACTATTCCTCGAATGTTTGTAGATTTTGCTGGAAATAGAGTTTTCTTTGTGGGAATATTTATTTTCTATGAATTAAATTTCTTTAATGGTTTTCTTATTGTTTCAGTTTTCTATTTATTCTTTTTTTTTAACATCTTTATTGGAGTATAATTGCTTTACAATGTTGTGTTAGTTTCTGCTGTACAACAAACTGAATCGGCCACATGTATACATATATCCCCATATCCCCTCCTTCTTGCGTCTCCCTCCCACCCTCCCTATCCCATCCCTCTAGGTGGTCACAAAGCACCAAGCCGATATCTCTGTGCTATGCAGCTGCTTCCCACTAGCTATTTTACATTTGGTAGAGTATATATGTAAATACTACTCTCTCACTTTGTCCCAGCTTACCCTTCTCCCTCCCCGTGTCCTCAATTCCATTATCTACGTGTGCATCTTTATTCCTGTCCTGACCTTAGGTTCATCAGAACCTTTTCTTTTTATTTTTTACATTCCATATATATGTGTTAGCATACGGTATTTGTTTTTCACTTTCTGACTTACTTCACTCTGTACGACAGACTCCAGGTCCATCCACCTCACTACAAATAACTCAATTTCGTTTCTCTTTATGGCTGGGTAATATTCCATTGTATATATGTGCCACATCTTCTTTATCCATTCATCTGTCGATGGACACAAGTTGATTCCATGTCCTGATTACTGTAAATAGTGTTGCAATGAACACTGTGCTACATGTCTCTCTTTGAATTAAGGTTTTCTCAGGGTATATGCACAGTAATGAGATTGCTGGGTCATATGGTAGTTCTATTTTTAGTTTTTTAAAGAACCTCCATACTGTTCTCCATAGTGGCTGTATCAATTTACATTCTCACCAAGAAAGTTCCCTTTTCTCCACACCCTCTCCAGCATTTATTGTTTGTAGATTTTTTGATGATGGCCATTCTGACTGGTCTGAGGTGATACCATATTGTAGTTTTGATCTGCATTTCTCTAATGATTAGTGATGTTGAGCATCCTTTCATGGGTTTGTTGGCAGTTTGTATATCTTCTTCGGAGAAATGTCAATTTAGGTGTTCTGCCCATTTTTTAATTGGGTTTTTTGTATTTTTGATATTGAGCTGCATGAGCTGTTTGTATACTTTGGAGATAAATCCTTTGTCAGTAGCTTCGTTTGCAAAGTAGCTAACAAAGGACAAAATCCTTTGTCAGTAGCTTCGTTTCGCTCATTCTGAGGGTTTACTCTTCTTCTTTATGGTTTCGTATGCTGTGCAAAAGCTTTTAAGTTTCATTAGGTCCCATTTGTTTATTTTGTTTTTATTTCCATTACTCTAGGAGGTGGGTCAAAAAGGATCTTGCTGTGATTTATGTCACAGAGTGTTCTGCCTATGTTTTCCTCTAAGAGTTTTACAGTGTCTGGCCTTATGTCTTTAATCTATTTTGAGGGTTTTTTTGAGTATGGTGTTAGGAAGTGTTCTAATTTCATATTTTTTCATGTACCTGTCCAGCTTTCCCAGCACCACTTATTGAAGAAGCTGTCTTTTCTCCATTGTATGCTCTTGCCTCTTTTATCAAACATAAGGTGACCATATGTGCATGGGTTTATCTCTGGACTTTCTATCCCATTCCATTGATCTATATTTCTGTTTTTGTGCCAGTACCATACTGTCTTGATTACTGTAGCTTTGTAGTATAGTCTTAAGTGAGGGAGCCTGATTCCTCCAGCTCTATTTTTCTTTCTCAAGATTGCTATTATGTAGTATCCTTCTTTCTTGTAATAGTCTTTATTTTAAAGTCTATTTTGTCTGATATGAGAATTGCTACTCCAGCTTTGTGTTGATTTCCATTTGCATGGAATATCTTTTTCCATCCCCTCACTTTCAGTCTGTTGGTCTCCCTAGGTCTGAAGTGGGTCTTCTGTAGATAGCATATATATGGGTCTTGTTTTTGTATCCATTCAGTCAGTCTATGTCTTTTGGTTGGAGCATTTAATCCATTTACATTTAAGGTAGTTATCAATATGTATGTTCCTATTACCATTTTCTTAATTGTTTTGTGTTTGTTTTTGTAGGTCTTTTCCTTCTCTTGTGTTTCCTGCCTAGAGAAGTTCCTTTAGCATTTGTTGTAAAGCTGGTTTGGTGGTGCTGAATTCTCTTAACTTTTGCTTGTCTGTAAAGGTTTTCATTTCTCCATCAAATCTGAATGAGATCCTTGCTGGGTAGAGTAATCTTGGTTGTAGGTTCTTCCTTTCGTCACTTTAAATATGTCCTACCACTCCCTTCTGGCTTGAGGATTTTCTGCTGAAACATCAGCTGTTAACATTATCGGGATTCCTGTGTGTGTGTGTGTGTGTGTGTGTGTGTGTGTGTGCGTGCGTGTGTGTGTTTTTGCGGTACGCGGGTCTCTCACTGTTGTGGCCTCTCCCGTTGCGGAGCACAGGCTCTGGACATGCAGGCTCAGTAGCCATGGCTCACGGGCCCAGCCGCTCCGTGGCATTTGGGATCCTCCTGGACCGGGACACAAACTGGTGTCCCCCGCATCGGCAGTCAGACTCTCAACCACTGCACCACCAGGGAAGCCCCATTGTGTGTTTTTTGTTGCTTTTCCCTTGCTGCTTTTAATATTTTTTCTTTGTAATTAATTTTTCATAGTTTGATTAATATGTGTCTTGGCATGTTTCTCCTTCCATTTACCCCATATGGGGCTCTCTCTGCACTTTCTGGACTTGATTGACTATTTCCATTCCCATGTTAGGGAAGTTTTCAACTATAATCTTCAAATATTTCCTCAGACCCTTTCTTTTTCTATTCTTCTTCTGGGACCCCTATAATTCAAATGTTGGTGCGTTTAATGTTGTCCCAGAGGTCTCTGAGACTATCCTCAATTCTTTTCATTCTTTTTTCTTTAGTCTGCTCCCTGGCAGTTATTTCCACCATTTTATCTTCCAGGTCACTTATCTGTTCTTCTGCCTCCGTTATTCCTCTATTGATTCCTTCCAGAGAATTTTTAATTTCATTTATTGTGTTGTTCATCATTTGTTTGCTCTTTAGTTCTTCAAGGTCCTTGTTACCTATTTCTTGTATTTTCTCCATTCTATTTCCAAGATATTCTATCATCTTTACTATCATTACTCTGAATTCTTTTTCAGTTCGACTGCCTATTTCCTCTTCATTTGTTTGGTCTGGTGGGTTTTTACCTTGCTTTTTCATCTGCTGCATACGTCTCTGTCTTCTCATTTTGTTTAACTTACTGTGTTTGGGGTCTCTTTTTCGCAGACTGCAGGTTCATAGGTCCCATTGTTTTTGGTGTCTGCCTCCAGCGGGTGAGGTAGGTTCAGTGGCTTGTGTAGGCTTCCTGGTGGAGGGGACTAGTGCCTGTATTCTGGTCGGTGGGGCTGGATCTTGTGTTTCTGGTGGGCAGGGCCGCATCCGGTGGTGTGTTTTGGGGTGTCTGTGAACTTAGTATGAGTTTAGGCAGCCTCTCTGCTAATGGGTGGGGCTGTGTTCCTGTCTTCCTAGTTGTTTGGCATGGTGCATCCAGCCCTGGAGCTTGCTGGCCATTGGGTGCAACTGGGTCTTAACGTTGAGACAGAGATCTCTGGGAGAGCTCTTGTTGATTGATATTATGTGGGGCCAGGAGGTCTCTGGTGGTCCAATGTCCTGAACTCGGCTCTCCCACCTCAGAGGCTCAGGCCTGACAACAGCAGGCCAGAGCACCAAAACCCTGTCAGTCACAGGGCCACATGTACAAGAAGCTTATTGATCTCTGCACTTCTGGAGAGCAGGTCAGCTCCACAGACATGTCCCCAATGTCAGTCCTCCTCTGGGGGTGACCAGGGGCCCACAGCACGGGAGGAGCTGGGTGCTGATCTGGGCCAACCTTGGGCTGGGCTGGCTGCAATGGACCAGTCACCAGGCTGTGGTGGCCACACTGCCCCTCAAACGGATGGGCTGGGCTCCCTGAACGGAGCGAAACCACGCCAAGGCCTGAGGAAGCGGCTTCCCAGGGCCAGCGGCCCCATGGGGGGCTGGTCCTAGAGACCCTGGGGACCACTGACTCCCCAGGTGACCGACTATTTATTCTTGCACCCATTTTGGTAAATTTTCCAAGATTTTGTCCACTTCTTATCAACTTTCAAAGTTATGTCCTCAATATTTATCATTAGAGCCTGCTGTCATCATTTTAACATCCAGAACTTCTATACTTAAATTTTCTTTTTCAACTCCAATGACTACTTTTTATTAATTGCAATAGGGGTTTGTCAATTATATTAATCTTTTCAAATAACTTATTTAATTTTGTATATCCTCTTCATTAATAGCTTAATTTCTATTGTATTGAATTCTGCTCTTACGCATATTACCTTCTTCTACTTTCTTTGCATTTAGTTAAGATGGAAGCTTATTGAATTTTTACTTTTCTCTCTTTTCTAAAACAGCATTTTTTATTTATTTATTTTTTTTTTTGCGGTACACGAGCCTCTCACTGTTGTGGCCCCTCCAGTCCCGTTGTGGAGCACAGGCTCCGGACGCGCAGACTCAGTGGCCATGGCTCATGGGCCTAGCCACTCCACTGCATGTGGGATCTTCCCAGACCGGGGCACAAACCCGTGTCCCCTGCATCGGCAGGCGGACTCTCAACCACTGCGCTACCAGGGAAGCCCTATAACAGCATTTAATGCCATAAAATTCCATCTAAATTCTGCTTAAGCTGCATTCCACCAGTTTTGACATTTAATAATTTTATTATAAATCAGTTCTAGGTATCTTCTAATTCTCATGATGGTTCCTTCATTGACTCTTTAATTGTTTAGAAGCTATTTCTTATTTCCTAACATATGTTTTTTCCAGTTTTATTTTCATTATTAATTTCTATGTTAATTACATTATAGCAGCCAAGCATATTTTTCCCTGCTTATTACCTGCATATTTGTATATTTTAATCCTTTCCCTCCTTTCTCTTTCCTGTCATTGTATTTTATGTTGGTAGTGGCTAAAATTATGGTCTTTTGTTTACAGGATAACCAAGTGGGATTGTTACTGGATTAGAAGGGTAATCAATATCATCCAGTGATGAATTCTGTGACAGAATTCTGTATACCACACACTGTTTAAATATAGCTGGACCAACATCACCTTGTATCTGAAAGGGAAAGAAAGCCCTTTCTGTCAGTTTAAAGAGCATCTTCCTTGCTGTGCTGATCAAGACATTATAATCTGAATCTGCCTATGTCCACTTTAGAGCAGAAGCATGTTTTCTCTGCAGATGCTTAAGAGTACTTTCTATTCAAAAAGGTATTTAATATATGCTTCCTGAATAAGAAGTTGACTTTCTATATCCTCATAATATAAAAAGGAAAATCACAGAGTTCTTAAAGCCAAAAGCATTCTCAGTGAGTTATTAATTCAAATCGCCACCTATGAGTAGGACCTCACATAAAGTCAGTTGTCTGGTAGGCATCAAGGGACAACGTATCTGATATTCCACTGCTAGTCCAATATTTCAACAGTTCCTACTATTAGAGAAGTTGTGATTAATCCACAGCTTTGTCTCTGGCCCCTTATACCTCAGGTACTACCTGAGACTAGACAGCCAATAAAAGACAATTTAGGCCAGATGAACTTGAGTCTGTGCTAGGACCACCCAGATGACCCAGGACCAGCTGCCTAGACTAGGCTTTTTACTACCTGTATCCATATCCTGGTTTCATGCTTTGAAATTTGATGCCTGACTGACTTCATTGATTCAGTGACCTATTTGGCCAATGGTCCTTGGATTTCTCTTACTATGCACGTCCCTGATTTCAGCATTACCCACTGCTTCGGGGGTAACAGAGACTCCATCCACCAGCCTTGCTCCTATGGATCTCCTACCAGCCAGCTTAGTTTTCTCAAAAACCTTTATTCTCTCCTTTGCCAGCTCACCTCCACACAACTAATTTTATCCCACCAACCAGAGCGAGGGACTCCAACAATTTGTCAGCTAAATCTTACTACTCCAGATGAATTCCACATTCTCTGATTCTATATTAAGATACAGACTATGTGGTCATCACCCTTCATATACTCACATTCCTTTCAAGAAAAAGCTTAACAACAATGCTTTCTTTAAAATGAGACAGATTATGTTGGATATACCACTGACATTAATAATATTTCTGTGGATTATAGCTATTCAAGTCGATTCAACTCAATGACAGCATTTGGAGCAGCAGATCAAGGACATAATAGAAACAGAAAAATAAACTATAATCTTTCTACTGATATAAAAGGAAAGCTAAACAATTGCTTTTCTTCCAGTTTAGGACAAGTCTACATATCACAAAATAAGGTAAAAGGGTTATACAACCACCTATGTAAAGCATACACAAACAAAGAAAAGAAAAAAAAAAAACTACCACCAAAACCTCATTCCCCTGCCCTCATTCACAAAACTCGACAAATTAGATACCTGGATAATTAACTTTAAAATGCAAACTACTAAGAAAATAATTATATAGGGCAATGGGGGAAACTGTCATTTCCAATCATTTCTAGACCATTAGAAGGCAGAAAAAATAACTTAAGTCACAAAAATCACACAGAAGGTATAAATACTTGAACTCAGTAGGAAACAATTCTAAAAAAATAAACAGGACTGAAGGCCAAGAACAAAGAAAAAGCATAATATAAATGCCCTATGTCCTTTTCAAAAAATCTTTGTCCTTTTATTCTTTTAATAGCTTCCTTTTTCTCTTCACTTGAAATTATTCATTCAAAATCTTCTTCATATGGGGCTGTTAATAATGTCGTCCACCTACAAGCAAAAATCTCTGTATACTAATATATACATTTTGGCTTTTCTTCCTGATCTTTGTTGGACAGATTATACATAGATGTCATAATGCTGTACACTGCTGGGATCTAACACCAAGGTGTATCTTTGTTCCTGGATATTTTTCTTTTACTTACTCTTTGAGAAAGACAGCAAAACATGCTGAAGCATGTTTCGTTTAAGTTTGTTTGAAAAGATATGTGTAAGACAGAAATGCAAAGAAATAGTGTTAATTAGGAAACATATCAATGTAAAGAATTGGTCTAACATCCTACAGAGATACAAAGATAATGCCATTTACCACTCTGTTTTCCTCTTTATTTTTAATGTGTTGCATTAAAAATACTGATCAGGGACTTCCCTGATAGCACAGTGGTCGAGAGTCCGCCTGCCAATGCAGGGGACATGGGTTCGATCCCTGGTCTGGGAAGATCCCACATGCCGCAGAGCAACAAAGCCCGTGTACCACAGCTACTGAGTCTGCACTGTAGAGCCCGCGAGTCACAACTACTGAGCCCGGGTGCCTACAGCCTGTGCCCCACAACAAGAGAAGCCATCGCAGTGAGAAGCCCGTACACTGCAACGAAGAGTAGCCCCCACTCTCTGCAAGTAGAGAAAGCCCATGCACAGCAAGGAAGACCAAGTGCAGCCAAAAATAAATAAATTTATTTATTTTTAAAAAAATACTACTCAAAGGATACTACCCATCCTTTGGTATTAATTGCCTCAAGCTTCTCCATAGAAGAGCGCTGTTGAACACATGGCTTATTCTACCTTTTCAGGATTCTGGAACTGAAATTTACTGAGTTGGACACATGTCAACCATAGGAAATTTAGCACTTGTTGAAAATAAGCATAGCTTTCTTCCTGTTTCTAGGTTCTCTTCCATTAGTCAGTTTTATGAGTAATTTAGTATCAACTCTGAATGTATATGGGCCACACTGTCTTTATTATAGCAGTAACACATTTTTTAGATTATATTCTGGATATTTCTATAAGACCTACAGGTCTGTCATGCTTTAAGACTGCTTTGGATATTTCTAGCCCATTGTATATCTACATGTATTTTAGAACCAGCTTATCATTTTCTGCAAATAAAATCTAGAAAATTTATTAGAATTATGTTGAATTTATAGCTTTATGAAAGACTGACATCAGTTTCTTTGGAGTTCTACAATCAATGAACATAACTTTTTCTGATTTGGGGTTTTTTTTTTTTAATGGAGATACAATTCACATACCATAAAGTTCACCCTTTTAAAACATGCAATTCACTGTATAGCACAGGGAACTCTTCTCAATACTCTGTAATGACCTATATGGGAAAAGAATCTAAAAAAGAGTGGATATATGTGTATGTATAACTGATTCACTTTGCCGTACAGCAGAAACTAACACATTGTAAATCAACTATACTCCAATAAAAATTTAAAATAAAATATACAATTCAGTGGTTTTCAGTATATTCACAAGGTTGTACAACTATCATCACTATCTAATTCCAGAACATTTTCATCACCCCCCACCCCCAGAAAAACCCCACATCCATTAGCAGACATCCCCATTCCTGCTGAGCCCCTGGCAACCACTAATCTACTTTCTGTCTCTATAAATTTGCCTATTCTGGACAATTCCTATAAAAGCAATCATACAAAACCTGGCCTTTTGTGACTGATTTGTTTCACTTAGCAAAATATTTTCAAGGTTCATCCATGTTATACCATGTATTAGTACTTTGTTCCTTTTTGTAGCTGAATAATATTCCATTTTATAGTCACACCACATTTTGTTCATCCATTCATTGGTTAATAGACAAGTGAGTCGTTTCCACTATTTTAACTATTATGAATAATGTTCCTGTGAACATTCATGTTCAAGTTTTTGTGTTAACGTGTTTTCAGTTCCCTTAAGTATATACCTAGGAGTAAAACTGCTTGGTTATATAGTAACTCTACATTAAACTTTTTCCGGAACTGCAAACTGTTTTCCAAAGCAGTTGCACCATTTTACATCACCACCAGCATTGCATGAGGGATAGTTGATGTTTCTAGCGCTTATTATATACCACACACTGTTCTATAGGCATTTCATGTGTTAAGTCACTTAATTCTCACAAAAATTCTGAGTAAAATTAAAAGTAAATTATAAACATAAAGAAAGATGTAAGGAATATAATCAAGTTAATCAGGTGTAACCTTAATAGACACTGTCAGAATGCATTAAAAAACAAACTTAGTCATGTGATATTTAATATAAAATTATTAATAGAAAGCTGAAAATAAATGGATGGGAATTCTTATTAAAGAAAGTAAATTAAGTATTTATCTCTTCTCCTTCCTGAAATCCACAAAAGCAATTGAAAGAAATAAAAAATATATAGACATACTGGGACTTCCCTGGTGGCACAGTAGTTAAGACTCCACACTCCCAATGCAGGGGGCCGAGGTTCCATCCCTGGTCCAAGAACTAGATCCCACATGCATGCTGCAATTAAGAGTTCGCATGCCACAACTAAGGAGCCGGCGAGCCGCAACCAAGGAGCCGATGCAACCAAATAAATAATAAAAATACACAAGTATATTTTAAAAAACATATATATAGAGAGAGACATACTGACAAAGAGAATTAAAGGTAGCGATTAAATTATGACATAGTATGAATGTGTTTCGTGTTTGGTAATTGCAATCGTTGCTGCTTTTGTTGTGGTCATCCATTTACAATGCTTGGTGTCAGCTTATTTATCTCTTGTAAAAATAAAATACAGTGTGTGTGTGTGTGTGTGTGTGTGTGTGTGAAAAAACAAAAAAAAAAGGTAGCGATTAATTCTTTTTATTGAGATGGTAAATGGGAATTGTTTCTTTAATTTCTCTTTCTGATTTTTCACTGTTAGTGTACAGACATGCAAGAGATTTGAAGCAACAAAGGATTAATCTCCAAAATATACAAACAGTTCATGGTGCTCGATATCCAAAACACAAACAACCCAATTAAAAAATGGGCAGAAGACCTAAATAGACATTTCACCGGAGAAGACATACAGATGGCCAAGAGGCACACGAAAAGATGCTCAACATCTCTAATTGTTAGAGAAATGCAAATCAAAACTACCATGAGGCATCAACTCACACTGGTCAGAATGGCCATCATCAAGAAATCTACAAACAATAAATGCTGGAGAGGCTGTAGAGAAGAGGGAACACTTTTGCACTGTTGGTGGGAATGTAAACTGGTACAGCCACTGTGGAGAACAGTATGGAGGTTCCTTTAAAAACTAAAAATAGAACTACCATATGACCCAGCAATCCCACTACTGGGCATACCCTGAGAAAGTACATATGAAAGGACATAATTCAAAAGGACACATGTACCCCAATGTTCATTGCAGCATTATTTACAATAGCCAGGATATGGAAACAACCTATATGTCCAACAATAGATGAATGGATAAAGATGTGGTACATGTATACAATGGAATATTACTCAGCCATAAAAAGAAACGAAATTGGGTCATTTGTAGACATGTGGATGGACCTAGAGTCTGTCATACAGTGTGAATCCAGCCAGAAAGAGAAAAACAAATATTGTATATTAACACATATATGTGGAATCCAGAAAAATGGTACAGATGAACCTATTTGTAGGGCAGGAATAGAGACGTAGACATAGAGAAAGGATATGTGGACACGGCAGGGGAAGGGGAGGGTGGGATGAATTGGGAGATTAGGGTTGACCTAAATACACTACCATGTGTAAAATAGATAGCTAGTGGGAACCTGTTGTATAGCACAGGGAGCTCAGCTCGGCGCTCTGTTAAGACCTAGATGGGTGGGATGCAGGGGGGGGGGGGGAGGAGGTCCAAGAGGGAGGGGATATAGTATACATACAGCTGATTCACTTCATTGTACAGCAGAAACTAACACATTGTAAAGCAATAATTTTTTAAAAAAGGAAAATATGGAAACTATAAAAAAAAGGTGATTAAGAAAAAAGATACTACCAAGTATTTGAACCTGGAAATCTGTCGGACTAGCAGACTCAGCTGATGAGAGAAAGCTAAAACTAGGCCAGCAGCCAAGTAAGCTTATTTTAGCTGTACAACTTCAGGTGAGGCACCCAGTGACTCTAAAGATTGGGGTTCAGGACATTTCAAAGTATGCATAAGTAAGAATTAAAGTCCATACCCCTACTCAGTACAATCAAGGTTTGAAGACCAGCTCTATGTATCACCTGTGTAATCCTAGACAAATTCTTGAACCTCTCTGAGCTCAGTTTCTTCATCTGGAAAATGAATATGCTAGTGAAACCTACTTCAATTTAGTACATGTGAAGCCATTAGAACAGTGCCTGCCACACAGTAAATTCTGAATGAATTACTGGGTATTAATAAGAGCTCCAGAAGGAAAATGGAGAGAAGGAAATTACCAAACTAACAATATTTTAAAAGTCCATAACTAAAGGACACAAGTTTCTAGATTAAAGAAGTTCAGCTGGTACCCAGTACAATGAATCTAAGGAGACTCCATCCAGGGCACAATATCTGTCTAGAAAAAAAAAAAAAATCTAAAAACTTTTAAAGTGAAAAATCAGGTCACATTCAAAGGATAAGAAGTGAGAATCGCATTTGATTTCTCAACAGCAACTCTAAAAGCTAGTGTTTTCCTGAAAAATTCTAAGGGAAAGATGAACTTCCAATTTAGAAATTTAAACCCAACCAAATATTAATCAAATTGGAGAGTAAAGATGTTTTCAGACATAAAGATCTCAAAAAATTTATCCCCTGTGCATCATTTCTTAGGAAACTACCTGAGGAGGTAACAAACAAAACTTTGGGCTTAAAACAAGAAAGAGGAAGACTTAGAATACAGAAAATAGGGGATCCAACAAAAAAGGTTGGTAATAGGAATTCACAGGATGATGAGAGAAGTCCCAGGCTGATGACTGTTCAATAGGCTTGCAAAGTAAGCAGTCCACAGTGGAGCACAATGATGGAAGGTTCCAGAAGGAACAACTAAAGAAAGAGAAATGGCACTCAAATGATCAGTTTTTAGTTTATTTTTCAACTTGGCAAATAATCTGGGGCTGAATTAGTGACAAATATATAATAAAATGAAAAGAAATATAAGACAATTACCAAATTCAGGAAAAACAAAAGGTTAAACAAGATAATGTGCAACATAGCACAAAAATATGATTGATATAAACATTTTCATATAAAGAAAATTTTGATATTGATTTAAGAAAAACATGACATTTATAATGGGAAGCCTAAAAGAATAAAACTGTGTATGACTGGTACTGGGAGAATGTATAAGAAAACTAAATCTCACAAAATTAGTAGGAAGTCCATAGGTGATGTCTGAAAATGGGAAAAAAATCAATCATTATAGCATGCTTTTATTTTTAAATAAGCAAGGAAATAATAAGAAAAAAGAGCTAAATTTTTTTAAAGTAATTGCCAGCAGGGAACAGGCCTCAGGACTAAGGAGACCTGCAATATTATGTATTTTAGGCATTGCAATTTTTTTGTAATATTAGGTACCTCAACTAAAAACGTAAATTTCAAGTAATAAAACCAAATGAAGAGATGGTCAAAGAGATTCAAGGCAGATATAAAACGAAGTAAAGTATACATGTATATAATGGAATATTAGTCAAAGAAAAGAATAAGGGCTTCCCTGGTGGTGCAGTGGTTGAGAGTTCGCCTGCCGATGCAGGGGACACGGGTGCGTGCCCCTGTCTGGGAAGATCCCACATGCCGCGAAGCAGCTAGGCCCGTGAGCCCTGGCCGCTGAGCCTGCGTGTCCGGAGCCTGTGCTCCGCAATGGAAGAGGCCGCAACAGTGAGAAGCCCGCATAAAAAAAAAAAAAAAATGAATGAAATAATGCCATTTGCAGCAACATGGACGGACCTAGAGACTGTCATACTGAGTGAAGTAAGTCAGAGAAAGACAAATATTGAATATCATATAATATTGCTTATATGTGGAATCTGTATGTGGAATCTAAAAAAACGGTACAAATGAATTTATTTACAAAATATAGAGTCACAGATGTAGAAAACAAATTTATGGTTACTGGGGGGAAGTGGGGGGCGGGATAAATTGGGAGATTGGGATTGAAATAGTTACACAACTATATATAAAATAGATAACTAATAAGGACCTACTGTATAGCACATGGAACTCTACTCAACACTCTGTAATGACTTATATGGGAAAAGAATCTAAAAAAGAGTGGATAAATGTGTAACTGATTCACTTTGCTGTACAGCAGAAACTAACACAAGATTGCAAATCCACTATAAAGTAAAGCAGTAGTAGCAATATTAATAGCAAAAAAAGAAATATAAATTAAATATAAATTTAAGTACTAAAGTAAAAAGTAAAATTATGTGATGATAAAAGGTAGAATTTTCAAAGATGATTAAACATTCATAGACTTGCTTTCACTAAATATACAGAGCTAAATACATGAGGATTTTTTAAATGCAAATTTAATTATAATCCAATTAAAGGGACTTCCCCTCCCAACCAAGATGGAATAACAGGAACCAGATTTACCCTGCTGCCAGAAACAATTAAGTAACCAACAGAATATATGAATAACGGTTTTCAGGACACTGGACATCAGGCAGTGGAAACAGTGATCCCTAAGAGTGAAAAACAAACAAGATGAGCCCTTAAACCTCCCCAGTTTACTGCCCAGAGAGAGTTTCTAACCATAGTGCAGGGAGGTGAAACTGAGGCAGAACCCAGTGAACTTCCTGATTTGAGGAGATCTAGAATTCTATACACAGTGAAAGTATCTTTGAACAACAAAAGTAAATAAAGACTTTTTCAGATATACAGAAGCTGGAAAAATTTATTACCAGCAGACCCGCATTCTAAGAAATGTTAGAAGAAGCTCTGTAGACAAAGGTAAATAATACCAGATGGAAATATGGCTGTATATAAAAGAACTAAGATAACCAGAAATAATAACATTAGTCAATATGTAGATTTTTTCTCAGTATTTAAATCTCTGAAAAAGATACTTGACTATTTAAACAAAAATAATAACAATGTAGTATGGGATTTGTAACATATATAAATGTTAAATATATGAAAATAGCAGTACCAAAGTCAGGAAGGAAGAAAGAGAAGTATGTTATTGTAAGATTTTTATAGTAAACATGGCATGGTATAGTGTCACTTGAATGTAAACTGTGGTAAGTTAAAGACATATACTGTATACCCTAACACAAGCACTAAAATAGCAAAGCAAAGAGTTATAGCTAATGAATCAAAAAAGGAAATAAAATTTAATCATAAAACAGCTTCAATTAATTAAAAAATAAGAAAAAGGGAAAAAAAAACCTAAGGGGATAAATAAACAAATAGCTAGGTGATAGATTTAAGCCTAACCATATCAATGATCACATTAAATATAAATGGTCTAAGTATCATAACTAAAAGGCAAAGATTGTCAGATTGGATATAAAAGAAAAACATTCTGCCTACAAAAAACACATTTTAAATACAAATTCACATTTAGGTTAAAAATAAAAGGATGTAAAAAGACACACCATGGTAACATTAATCAAAAGAAAGTAATGGTATTATTCAGACTATTACTAGATTTCAGAGTAAAGAATATCATAGCTATACAGGGATAAATTTACCAAGACAACATAGTAATCTTAAAATTTTTGCATTTAATAACATAGTTTCAAAGTACATAAAGCAACAACTGATAGAAGTGCAATGAGTAATAGATAAATTTACAGTTATAGTTAGGAATTTCAATACCCATCTCTCAATAATAGATAGAATAAACAGAATCCGTAAGAATATAGACTCGAACATAATCAACCAACATGTCCTAATTAACTATCCAACAAGAGCAGAATACACATTCTTTTCAAGTGCACATGGAACATTCACCAAGATAGACCATATTTGGCAGCATAAAACAAATCTTGATAAACTTAAAACAATTCAAGTCATACAAAATGTATGGTCGCTAACTACAGTGAAAAAGAATTAAAAGGAACACACCGAAAAAAAAAGAAAAGAAAAGAAAAAGTGGTAAAGGTTAGCTGTAACATCAAGTTCTACATAACTGAACCTGACATATGTCCCAAGTTAGGAGTAAGTGCTGTGCAATGTTCTACCTGGTACATATGTCAGACCAATATTTGTCTTCTTTCCCCATTCATAAAGACTACTCTTGCCCTTAATACCCAGACATGTCAAGCTTACAACTGGGTTTGCCTCAGTGTCTATTCCTCTTAGAAAAAAAGGAAGACATTTCTTTCACATACTGGTCGGCTCTCCTCACAGTTCAATCTTGTCTACAGAATATTTTGCAAATATCTCTCCAAGTTCCTAAGTGTTGGTAGCATTTTATCCTAATTTCCAGCATTGGCCCGCCTTTTTCTCTAATTTTATATTCCTTTGATCATTTCAATGAGAATTTAGAAAAAATAATTAAATGCACATGCTCAAACAACTTTAAGTCATAATCCATGTATCTTTGCTAATAAATTACATTTTTTATTTCAAAGCACCAAGAAACAGAATTTCATAAACTTTCCTTATTTCATAAAACTGCATATTTAGTTTTGTCTAGATAATTACCTTCAAACATCTAGCTAAAGTAAAAAGCCTTCCCAAATATGTGTATCAGAAAAATATATATCCATAGAGTCAACAGGCATATTCTTCATGCATTGCCTTAATAAAAATGTAACAGTGATTTTCAGAAGCCAAAAGTTAAAGAGAGAGACTTGGGGAGAAAGAAAAAAAAAAAAGAGATAAAATTAGCAACAGGCCAAAAAGCTAAAGTCCTTGTTCAATCATTGCCATAAAAAGCGTGCAAGTGCGCACACACGCATGCACGCACGCACTCACTCACACACACACCCTACCCTCTTTATTAAAATGCATAAAGCAGCCAGAAGCAGGAGCACCAATAAATTCTTCTGTATAAGCAGAATTTTTTAATGGCTCCCTGAACACTAATAACCGCTGCTCTCTTATGTGTACTTGACTCTGTTTAACCTTTTTCTGGTGCTTTTTAACTTCTCCAAGTCAGGTACTAATATGGAACTAATGTGGGGTTTATTTTCCCTATAGGAATAGCAAAAAGAGCAGTGCACATTATCATAATCGCACAAGTCCTTCTAGCAGTGGTAGGACTTTAGATCAAAGCCTATGTATTATAGCTCAGGAAAAGAATTTAATAACAATTGCAAGTGTAAGCATCTTGTTTTTAAACTTCAGATATTCCATTGAATATTAGTCATGGAAAAAACACTCTTGGCAAGCAAGTGACGCAGTAGGAGGGAAAATGGACATCCTGTCAGTCCTAAGTTGCTGTTGGCCTCGGCAAAAAGGATACCCATGCAATAGCTAACCATCACAGCCTGACATTGATGAAGGATAGCTAGAAACACAAACCCTTTTTATCTTTGGAAGATAAATTTTTGAGGTGGTTCTCACTCCTGGAAATAATACAATTTAAGTGAATGGGGTAGGGACAATGTCGTATTTCTGCTCATATCAATCATGAGCCTCAATATTCCAGGGTCCTTATGAGTTGCAACTTGAAAGCATTAAACCATATCCCAGACTCAGCATTTCTTCCTGTTTCATCTTCATATAAAGTTGGTTTTTTTTATGATTTTTCTCTCACAGGATACCTTGGAGATGTGGCAAACACCTCCTTGGTGGAAATGAATAAGATACATCAAGATTTTTTCCTCCTGACTTTTAGCTGCTGGATACTTTTCAATTCTTTTATTTTTCAAAAACAGAGGTCACCCAGCATCCTGACACTATAGTAGTTGTGTTCCAGCTGCATTAATACAGTTCCTGCTGAGCTTCTGCGGAAAGAGGAATTCATTTGACACCAGCAAGGAGAAGACAAGAGAATAATTAAGAGAGGATGAATAAAGAATTTAAATGAAAGAGAATAGCAAGAACAGAGTAAATGACTATATGTGGGTGTGCATGTATGTATAAATGGGGGAACACAAGTAAAACTGTATAGGAAGAGGGATACCCAGGAACCAATATATGTTATTTTTTAAAAAGAAAGAAATGAGAATTTGTTGGTCTTCAGTGAAACACAGCCACCTTAAAGTTTTTATCTGGGTCCAATTTAAATACCATCTTGAAATAAAAACTGAGGTAATCACTTTTCTCAGCTGAATAGACAGGTCTACTGAGCAGCCCACAGCAATAAAATTAGTTGCTTCCGATATTAGCCCAGTGTTTTCATCAAAGCTGTAGTCAGGTATGTAGCTGGGCCAACACAGTTTTAAATCATTGCTCCGACACCCTAAATATGTTCATCATACTTGGAAATGTAGAGTGTTTGCACTCAAAAATTCTTTTCAGACACAGGATCCTCTATGCAAATGAACTTGGGTAATATTTACCTCTTATCTAAAGTTAGATGGTAACACTAAAATATCCTCTTCTGAGACACATATCCACAGAAAGAAAAAGTTGAAACATTTTCTCTGTTCTGTTCATTGTAAAATAACTAAAATGACTAGAATAAGCAAATATACCTGGTAAATATGTTCTGAAATATTGCTAAAGCAATTTTAAAAATATAGTCCTAAAACGATCATATACAACATGATATCCAAGAAACTTTTAACTATAGCACTGATAGTGATGAAATAAAGATGTAAGTATCTGGCTAATTAGCCAACAAGATTTTAACTTATTTCCTTAAATTTTATTTGTGTAGGGGCTTCCCTGGTGGCGCAGTGGTTGAGAGTCCGCCTGCCCATGCAGGGGACACGGGTTCGTGCCCCAGTCCGGGAAGAGCCCACATGCCGCGGAGCGGCTGGGCCCGTGAGCCATGGCTGCTGAGCCTACGCGTCCCAAGCCTGTGCTCCGCAACGGGAAAAGGCACAGCAGTGAGAGGCCCGCGTACCAAAAAAAAAAAAAAAAAAAAATTTTATTTGTGTAGTAAAAACTTACATCAAGCCAATGTACTTATGAATAATTTCCCTCTCACCTCCAAATGTAATAACTAATAACTATCAAAATTGGAGAATTAATTTCTATAACCTTTCTTTTCTCCTTCTCATTCTCTAAAGTGAGCAGCTGAAAGTACAAGTAATTTAAGAGATCTTAACTATGCAGAAACTATATAAATATCTTGGTAATAACTCAGTTAAGAGCTGCCTGTATAGTTCTAGGTCAACTTTAATTAGGATGATGGTAACACTTAGTTGGTATGTCAGCCTCCACTTCATAGATGAGAACTCATCTATGTGCAAGGCACTGATTTTGCTTTGATTTTATCATCCCCAATTTGTAGGTGAAGAAACTGAGGCTTGGAGAGGTTCATGATTTTTTTTTTTAAGGTCACATGACTACCAAGCCAAGATTTAAATGCAGGCCAGTCTAACTTCAGAGATGACCCTCTTCTCCACTTACTGCCTCCCTAATACTGACACATCCTAACGATTCCTATTCACAACTGTTCAGTTATCAGTGTAAAACTATATATCTTTCTGTGCATCCTGGATTCTGTTTCATCTACATCTCAAGGGTCAGTGCTTTACAAATTCTATTTTAAAGAATCATATTTCCAGTTTGACCACTAGCACCTCCAAGAATTAGATTTTTCACCTTCATGTTATATATGGAAAATAATCATTGATAGCATCATGTTCCGAAGTGGAGAGTAGTAACAAGAAATCTAAGTAAGCCATTTTCTTTGTAAATTTAAAAAATATATTTTCTACTACCTGTTTAAATTTTTCAAAATTTGAAATGCCTTCAACTCTAGCTATGCCAATTCTGCAATTCTTCTTAAATGGCCAGCTTTTATAAAGAGCAGGCAGGATTTCCAGCTCCACACAGTAATAATAGTGATAATAATACCTGTGTTTTTATAGCACGTTTTCTCCCAGGAGCTCCAGTTATTGGATTAACTCTACTGGTTTCCCTTGCCAACCTACTTCCAAATACTATAATACCTTTTATTACTGTGCATTATAAGGAGAGAAAAACTATTTGAAGTGTAAATAGTATGCTAAAGAATCAGTAAATATAGATTTTACCTAATGCAAACACATTTCAAGAAAAATGTATATATTTTAACAAATATCTGGCCCATTTTTAGGAGAATTTTTTATTTCTTTTCACCTCTAACTGAATTAAATTTCCATGGTTAACAGTTACCAGCAAAGTTTTAACTATTTGAGTGTTTGTTTAATGCATAAGGAGATAATCAGGTTGGCATTTTCGTACTTAATTTATTATGAAATTAAGTATCAAAAAAAACATCTGAATGTGGACAAGATCTTTTAATTAAATGGCATCTTAAGAAAATAGCTCTTAAAAAGGGAAAAAACAAGGTATATATACATTCTGAGGCAGCTAATCACCTGTTTTCTTGCACTAAGCCAAGACTGTAACCTGTGAACTTAGTATAATTTTGCTTCTACCACAAGTATTCCCAAGTCATACTGAAATATCCAAACGCTTTGATTTGCCTATACAGTGCTGACTGAAACACAGTGACTGCTTACTTACCATGAGTGAAAGTTACTCAAAGAATCAACCCACCCCAAATTTTTACTTCTTAGAAAATATTGTAATTATGTAGACAATATGATGCTGACTGGTCCACATGGCTTCTTTCTTTCCAGAAATATCCATTGCAAGCAAGGATCCAGACAGCCAGATGTAGTATATTTACTTTTGTGATCTCATTGTTTATGACAGTCAAGTCAAACAGAAACTTTTCTGTGAATCAACCCCAGTTTCCCAGTCGCTGAGTATGAATGCTCCTGTGGACATTTGTTGTAAATAGTTTGACCACATTTGTCACGTGTCTGGAACTTACTTCAGAGGCAAAATGGCAATGTGCAGCATATGGGCTTAGAATTCACAAAAAGTCCTCTCGTGAGGGGAAAGATTAGAATTACATGATCACAGCAGAGGAAGTTGTTAACTCAGCAATTCCAGACAGAGTGTCCTGCCAAGCAGCAGAGAGTGAATTGGGGGAGACAGAATGGGGTAAGAAATTAAAATGAGACCAGAACGTCAAAAATTGAAAATGATAGTGATAAAGTGAAAGTTAAAACAATGACTAGGTATACTATATATATATAGTTTACATATGTCTGTAAAAGAGTAGCACCTGGTAAGAATCTACAGTTAGAGTTAATCAGAGTACTTTCTTTCTTCCTCATAAGAAATGTCTAAGACAAAACAAACTGATTTCATAGTTGTTATAATATCCAACATTTGTAAATATTTATTCAGTACCTCCCCACGTAACTAGTACTATGGTAGAAGTATATCTAAATGTTAAAGAGAAATAATTAATTTAGAACTACCTGTACACTTGCTTTTCTTAATTTGAAAGACTACAGATTAAAATATTACCTCAAATTTTATTCTGCTAATAGAAGTGAATGGCAATGATTGGTCTACGTTGTCTTGTCCAAGCTTCCTTATGGCAAATAGATGTAACTTTCATTAACTTTGTAGTTGCAAAGTACAAACACTAGCTACACATGTGAAATATATGTGAATCTCAGTGAGATTTCACAGTAGAGGTTTTGTTCTTTCTTTTGAAGGTGTTATCAATGCCGTCACAACCAAGGGGAACAATAAATCTCTTGGATCTAATGGCACACCCAATGAGGAGGGTACTATTCAGAGGCGAAGCTTTTCTTCAATAACTAATACACCAAAGAAAACCCACAAGTTTTTTCAAAAGGGTGATTATCCTCATCGTCTTTAAAAGCTCTCTATTCTCTACTGGTGATAAAATTATGAGTTTTTCAGGATGACTTTTGCGAGTAGGTTGTTTCCAAACAGGGCCAAAATACATCTTTTGCAATGATAACCTTTCCACTTCCCTGTAAGGAGGTAGAGTTTATTCTCTTCTCCTGAAATGTAGACTGGCCCTGTGACCAACTTTGATCACAGGATCAATCCAGATGTGGTAGAAGTGACATCGTAAAACATCACAGGCCAGGCCTTAAGAGATCTGCAGCTTCTGTCTGACCTCCAGCATGCCCCTTGGAACCAGCTGCCATGCTGTGAGCAAGCTCAACCTATCCTTAGAATATATTCTCCCTACCTTATTTCTTGCTGAAGATGGTTTCAAGTAATTAGGGCCACTTCAAATCCCAACGGCAAAAAGTTTTAATGCCTAAGGTAATTCTTCTTAAAAAGTGTATCAACTTGCTTAAAATTCTGAAAAGGCTATCCTTATAAAAAGGGCCTGAACATATATTTGTTTGGGCAGGAAAAGTCCTCTGAGCTTAAAAAACCTGGGTTTCAGTCCCAACTCCGCCATATTATTTGAGTCTACATCTTGTCACCACTAAAATTTGAAAAATAATGAGAATTCAATGAGATAACATGTGGGAAAGGCTTGTAAATGGTAAAAGTCATTCTGGAGAAAAAAAAAAGTGAGACATTATTCAATAGGCCATTTGTACATAGTAAGATTGTACTCCCATACAGAAGTGGCTCTGCGTTGCTATATCCAGCTTTCTGAAAATATGAATTCAGGCTATGACTTTCTCAGCAGGAGGGCACCCAGTCCAACTGCAGGAGACTCAGCAGGCACTGGCCTTTGTATATTCATTCAACAAGTATTAATTTGGCATTAATGTAGCTGACACTGTTCTAGGCACAGGTACACAGCATGAACAAAAACAAAATCTAGGCTCTCTTGGAACTTTTATGTGCATGACTAGAGACATGTTATGCTAGTAAGAGCTAAGAAAAGAATAAGTAAATCTAGGTAAGGAAAAAGACAGTAATCAGGAGGGTAAGAGATTTTTTTAGGGGAGGCCTCTCTGATATGGTAAACTTATGTAGAAACCTGAATGAAGGGAACAAACCTTACAAATATGTGTGAAAGGATATTCCAGGCAGTGGGAACAACCACTGCAAAAGCCCTGAGATGGTATCATGCTCACTGTGTCCATGACCAGCAGGTAGGCTGGTACAGCTGAGATGCAGGCAGCAATGAGAAGAGTGATAGGAGAAGAGAGCAGAGAGCCAGAGGGGTCCCTATCAGGTAAGGTGTGGTGGACCACAGAAACAACTTTAGATTTACTCCAAGTGAGAAGAGACACCAAAAGAGGTCTTGAACAGAGCAGAAGCATAACACAATCTATCTTTTTAAGAGATCAGGTAGCTGGGTGTAGAATACATCATGGAAGGGAAGCAGGAGCCTATATAGAACGCTTTTGCAGAAGTCCTGGCAAGAGGTGATGCAGCGTGGACTCAGGCTGTGGTGGTCAGAGGGTTAGAAGTGGCTGTATCCTGGATCTTCTTCAAAATCAGTGCCAGCAGATTTGCCAACAGATTGTGGTAGTGGGTGGGAAGTAAAAAGGAGTCAAGAAAGAGATGGATTATACTGTTTCCAAGCAAACAAAACAACAATTTTACAATTAGTTTTGCTGAAAGATAAACAAAAAATAGGTCATCTTTAGCACCAGGTTTTCAATGTCCTGGCCAAAGGAAAAAAAAGTATTTTTTAATGCCAGTAATCGCTTTAGAAATTATTTAACTGTCATATAAATGTACTGATTTGGGGGAAATATTATGAGATGCACAAAAGCAACTCAAATTCTATTTTCTTTAGTTAAAGCTTTATAACTAAGCACAGCTGCAGACTACCTAGGCATAATTATAGCTTCCCCTGGCAGGCAGGCCCCTTGGTTTGAAGCATAGCATTTCATTAATAAAATGAAAGAACGTATGAAATTGTATTTTTAAACAGTTGAAATGGAAGGAGACTCTTAGGTGGCAGGCTCTCTTGACTAGGCCACAACCTAGTGTGTTCAAGTGTCACGTGAACGTCGCCTGTCACACATCCCATTCTAGCACGAGTGAGGCTGGCCTTCCCATGGGGTGTTCAGGTAATACACTGGGCCTTCTTAATGCAGACACTCTTGTAATTTCACAGCATTACCGGGAAGGAAAAGGCACAACCTGTGGGCATCCTTACTGCACTCACGTTCTACATGTATCTTTGTTTTGTCAGACTAGCAGGTTACCAAGAAGCAGTATTAAAAGAAAATGCATGCAACTGACAAAAATTATGTTTCCACTGTCCAGTGATTTCTCATTTATATCTGCTCAACTATTTGCATTTCACTGTATTATTAAATTATTGCATATACTAATTAGCACCACAACTCCCAAAACATGACATTTTCAATTCCTCCTGGAGCTACCAACAAAATCCAAGTACTTTTTTTACAAAAGTAAAAATCTATGTTTGTTCTCTGTGGGATTTAATCCTTGATAAAGAGAAGAAAATTTAATTTTATGTTGTTTCAAATTACCCATTTTACAGATGAGAATTAGATTTTCTCCCTAGACCCTAACGTTACATACTAAATCACAGCCCTTCAAAGTAAGTAAACTGAAATGTTTTCAGAAATGAAATAATTGACGAAGTCCTGTTGTTTTTAACACAGGACTGTGTAATAGCTGTTGTTTTTAACACAGCTCCCTTAAAACCTAGAGATAAGTGATGTTTGTGAATAACAATGTAAGAATGGATTTAGTAACTCCATAGAGTTCTTTTCAAATGCTCATAAAACGTTTTTTAATTAATCCAGTGGTAAGTCGTAAAGAAAATCATACAGCAATATTCTCTGGCTACGGGAAATAAAGAAATTAAGAGCAAAACCAAAAACTAACCACCTAAAAATTTTAAAACACTCTTCTGAATAACTCAATATCTAAGAATAAAATTATAGACTATTTAGAAATTAATGATGGTTTCCACTAATAAAAACCAGAACTTCTAGGGGCTTCCCTGGTGGCACAGTGTTTGAGAGTCCGCCTGCCGATGCAGGGGACACGGGTTTGTGCCCCGGTCCGGGAAGGTCCCACATGCCGCAGAGCAGCTGGGCCCATGAGCCATAGCCGCTGAGCCTGTGCGTCCGGAGCCTGTGCTCCGCAACGGGAGAGGCCAAAACAGTGAGAAGTCCGTGTACCGCAAAAAAAAAAAAAAAAAAAAAAAAAAAAACAAAAAACAGAACATCTTAGAGAAGTGACAGATTCCAGATCTGGGGCAAGAGTTGTACAATGTAAGTCTGGGACATTTTGTTGTTCCAGAAAACAAGTTATCAAAGACTACAGGGGTCACATGAAAAGGACCTAGGATCAATGCAGAGGGCTTCCAATGGCCAAAGATGGGACAATGTGAACACTGAAAAAGTAATGACAATGGATTGAAACACAAACATATTAAAATCTATGCATTTTTAATAACATTCTAGAGATTTCTAGAGTACCAACTCACTTTGAAATATTGTAAGTAAGAGATTCCAGAATTTATCCTGCCCTCCTCTATGAAATCTATCTCAGGGTAAGCATTTAGTTGATATAAAGAATTAATAGAATCAAAACTCCCCACTTTGCAACCTCTAATGAAATAATGCATCTGGGCAATGATCATGGATGGCTGCTAACACCATTAGGTAAGACTACTGTAATGGGGAACCTTATAATGGATGGATCAGGCTGAAAGCACCTGAGCACATTGATCAATCTTAACAGCATAAGAAGAGAAATAATCAGACATTACAGGCCTCTTGATATTATAAGAAGTGCACAGCACCAGCTATGAGAGATTCTTGCCAAAAATATTAAAACTCAAGCCTGAATCTGATCAAGCCTTTAGTTATATCACCAGTATACAGGAAATCCAGGGATAAATGAACATGTTAAACAACACCATGGAGATAAAATCAGCCAAATTTTACACAACAAATGGCCATTCCATTTCTTTACCAAAAAACAAAGACAGAAAGAGAAAAAGGAGGAAGGAATGATATAGGTTGAGAGAGACATGTCAATCATATACTATGTATGGACCTTATTTGGCTGCAGACTCAAGAAACCAAGTGTAAAAAGATGTAAGTGGGGGAAATTTAAACACTGGCTGGTTATTAAATGATACAGAGAATTTTTGTTACTTTCCCCATTTGGAGATGATGATGTTTCTTTAAGAGTTCAAGTCTGTTAGAGATGCAAATAGAAGTGCTTACAGATAAAATAATAAGTCTGACTTTGCTTTAAAGTAGTCCAGAAGGTTGAGAGAATAAGGTATGGATACACAAGAATGGACCCATTTGTTGAAATTAGTGACATGAAACTAAGGCTTCATTATTCTAATCTCTCTACGTTTTTGCATGATTAAAATGTTTCATAATAAATTTTTTTAAAGGATAAGAATGACAATGAGAATACCATACATCAAAACGTATAAGATGAAAAGTGACATCAGCATCACGACAAAGTAAGACGTCTACTGTTTTGTCCTCTCTGTCACCACCAGCACCACCACCTCCCGCCAACAATAATAATGCAGCATCCATCCACCAACAGAAGTGCCTTGTGGGAAATACAGAATCCAGCACTATATGTCAAGAGACCCAGGAGGAGTCTCACTCATCCAGCATTAGGTAATAGACATACAGACCTCAGTCCTGGTTGTGGACCCTGCAGTAGCCCATGAACTGGCTCCAGCCACTCTTGGCTATGGTCTGGGAGCCCCTGGAAAACACTGTCTTAGACAAATACCCAAGAACAGGAGAGCCTTTGTGGAAGGCCAGGTCACCAAAGTGGTTCCAGTATACCCTTGGAGGGGGAAAAAAAAAGAATTTGATGCTTTGGAAAGCGTAAGAAGAACAGCTTGACTTTACCTGCAGCACCTCTCCCCCAAGACAACAAAGCTTATGGCCAAGAGAGTTTCTCCACCTGTGATTTCTCTCGCCAGGGAAAGTAGAAGGATGTAAGTGAGGACCCAGCTTCCCCAGCTGTGTGGGATACTGCCGAAGAGGCTCATTTCTCTCTCCCCCCACTCGGAGTACTAAATCGTGAGCTGCATGATTTGGGGGCAGGAAGAGGCTGGGAATGTGCGGCAGACAGGACTCTCAGAGGATATTAAAAAGGACACAGGTCCTACTCATTGTGTCACAGACTCCATCAAGAAGATCACCCATGATCCCCTGGGAATGCCTCACCTGTGGATCCCCCCCAACTAGCCCATGGGCACTACCAGCATGCCTCACCTCCACACATCCTGACCCTGTGGCTAGCTCCCTGTGCATGTCCCCAGTTACAGTGGTGAAAGTGAGCTTTGGCAGATGGCTGGTGAGAACACATAGAAAGCTGGCCCAAATCTGTGAGGCAGGGAGAGACCACAAACTTGAGCTTTAGTGCCATCTTTTGGAAAACAAAAGGGAGAATGTCAGCACCTGTCCTAGTGTGTTGCAGGATCAAGGGAAAACATTCAAGCTTAAGAATTCTGACAAAAGGAAGCAAAAAATGTGAGCATGTATATCCAGAGAAGGTCTGAGAAAGCCTCAGAATCACTAGCAGAACCGACAGAAGGTATTTCTCTCCTGAAGGCAGTTAGTGAAATGAAGGAGGTAATTACTATTTCAAATGTGAAGACTCAGTGCAACACTTAGAGCATCAACAGCAAATGTACCAACCAGAATAAAAATCTGTGAGATAGAACACAGGAACTTTGAAATGATCCATTCAAAGGAGAAGAAAATCATGAAAAAAAGAAAGCCTACATGATCTATGGCATATCATGTAAACAACCAGTGACTGAATTATTGGAGTTCAAGGAGAAGAGAGGGAAAAGGGGGCAGAAAGCTTACTGAAAGAAAAAATGGCTGAGAACTTCCCAAATCTGGTGAGAAATTTGGATAACCAAGTTCATGAAGCTCACTGGTCACCAAACAAAACCAACTAAAGAAATCCTCTCGAAGATACATTAAATAAAGCTTTCAAAAATCAAACTCTAATAATCTTAAAAGCAGCAAGAAGAAAGAAGGTTTTAACTTCCAAGGGAACCTCCATAAGGGTATCAGTGGATTTCTCAGCAAAGAGCTTAAAGGCCATGAGAGAGTGGAATGATACATTCAAAATGTTGAAAGAAAAAAACCACCAACCAGGAACAGTCTATCCAGCAAAGTTATCCTTCAGAAATTCAGGAGAGTTAAAGACTTTCCCAGACAAACAAAAGCTGTGGGGATTCAAAACCAGTACGATGAAAACATACAGCACACTGGTAAAGGTAAGAATACAGTCAAATTCCGAATATTCTAATACTTTAAATACTCTAATACTCCAAAAACCCCCATCGAAATGGGTAGGAGATGCTAAGACACAAACTCACCATAAACCCCACCCCCCGCATGGTGACACACAACATGGAAGGAATTCACAACTCCCACTCCCTGAGGAGTGAAGGATTTGGACCCCACATCTGGTGCCCAACTTCCACCTGAGAGATGGATTCCCAAAACATCTAGCTTTGAAAGCCAATAGGCTTGTGTCCACAAGAATCCACAAAGCAAACTGAGAGAGTTCTTAAAGGGCTCAGGTGGACTCACCATGGCTAATCCCTCAGGGCCCAGCAAAGAGGCAGCAGACAGAAAAAAGCCCAGTCTTTCCATGAATGAGGTCTGTTTGCTCATCTTAAAAGCTATGGCCAGAAGGACAGACTTCTAATTTAAAATACATCAGAAGTCACTCTAATACTCTCCAGAGAACACAGAAACAATCTCTAGTAAGTATATCCAACAAAATAAGAAAGAAAACCCAAATAAACACTTTAAGAATGAGCAAGAGGCCATACTCACAAATTCGGGAAAATTTTTTTAACGTAAAATAATAATATTGAGTTACAATAAAGCAAAAATCTAGATGAAATGGATGATTTCTAATAAAAATGACCCAAATTAACTCAAGAAAATAGATAAAATACAAAAATACTAATAATCACAAAATGAATAGAAATGATAGTTTAAGATCTAACCCCAAAAAGGCATCAGTCCAGATTGTTTGATTTATTATTCTTACTTTTAATCATTCAAAAATATCAGTAGAACAGAAAATATACCAGGCACTATTCTTAATGATTGAGATTCAGCAATAAGCCAACAAAAAAATCCATACTCTCAGAGTTTACATTCTAGAGGTGATGAGGGTGACAAGTGGTGGAGGAGAAATACAAACAATAATAGAATAAATAAGTAAAATATATCATATGTTACATGGTATGTAGGTTGGATAATAAAAGCCTTCTACCCCACCCCAAAGACGCCCATGTCCTAATCCCCCAGACAAATGATTATGTTACTTCATGTGACAAAAGGGACTTTGCAGATGTGATTAAGAACCTTGAACTGGGGTACTTCCCTGGTGACGCAGTGGTTAAGAATCTGCTTGCCAATGCAGGGGACATGGGTTCAAGCCCTGGTCCGGGAAGTTCCCACATGCTGCAGAGCAACTAAACCCGTGTGCCACAACTACTGAGCCTGCACTCCAGAGCCCGCAAGCCACAACTACTGAGGCCCGCACGCCCAGAGCCCGTGCTCCGCAACAAAAGAAGCCACTGCAATGAGAAGCCCGTGCACCACAACAAAGAGTAGCCCCCTCTCGCCACAACTAGAGAAAGCCCACATGCAGCAACAAAGACCCAACGCAGCCAAAAATGAATTAATTAATTTTAAAACAAACAAACGAAAAAAAAGAATCTTGAACTGGGATAATTCTCCTGAATTATCTTGGTGGACCCAGGGTAATCACAGCGTTTCTTATAAGAGGAAGGCAGGAGGGTTAGAGTCAGACAGACAGATTTCAATGTGCTACACTGTGACTCTGAAGATGGAGGAAAGGGCCAAGAGCCAAGGAATGGAGGCAGCCCCTTCAAAGCTGCAAAAAGCAAGGAAACAGATTCTTCCTGAGAACCTCTACAAGGAACCAGTCCTAACACTTTGATTTTAGGACTTCTGATCTCCACAACTATAAAAAATTTGTATTGTTTCAGCCACTAAATGTGTGCTAATTTATTACAGCAGCAATAGGAAACTAATACAGATGAAAAAAATAAGTAAAGCTGAGTAAGGGTGTGGGCTGACCTGGGAGTACAACAGCCTTAAATTAGTTAGAGTGAGTCTCATTTCTAATAAGCCTTGTTAGGTAAAGTGTTCCAGGGCATAGAAGAAAAAGTATGATAAACTACATCATGAACAAAATTCAAAGACAACAGATAGAAAATTAGGAAAAAATGATATACAAATGGCAAATAAGCATATGAAAATTTATGCAATTTCAATAGTACTGAAAAAAATGGAAATTAAAACAATAAAATAAAATTTCTGTTTAACAGAATGACAAAATTTTTAATTATTATCATCCAGCACAGTTGAGTGTGTGGATAAAGGGCAATCTCTTAAATGCTTGAAAGAATTTTAAATTTGTGTGGTCTTTTTGGAGAGAAATTTGATGACTGCTATAAAATTTTCAAATATTCATACCATTAATTACATTCCTAAGAATCATCTTATAAAAATGTTTACACTCAGAATCAAAGAAGTAAAATGGGAAGATAGCCCATGTTCATAGATAGGAAGGCTGAATATTGTTACAATGTCAGTTCTTTCCAACTTGACCTACAGATTCAATGTAATCTCAATCAAAACCCTAAGTTATTTTCTTGAATATTGACAAACTGATTCTAAAGTTTGTATGGAGAAGCAAAAAGACCCAGAATATACAATACAATATTGAAAAAGAACAACAAAGTTGGAGGATTGATATTACCTGACTTCAAGACTTATAAAGCTACATTAATGAAGACATTTTAGTATTGGCAAAAAAATAGAAAGATAGATCCACAGACAAAATAGAGAGCCCTGAAATAGACCCACATAAATACAGTCAACTGATCTTTGACAAAGTTGCAAAAATAATACAGTAGAGCAAAGATAGTCTCTTCAACAAATAGTGCAGGAACAACTGGACATCCACATGCAAAGAAAGATGAATCAAGACACAAACCTCACATCCTTCAGGAAAAATTAACTCAAAATGGATCAGAGACCTAAATGTAAAACACAAAACTATAAAACTCATAGAAAATGGCATAGAAGAAAGACACGAATACAATACCAAAGACATGAACCATGCAAGAAATAATGGATATGCTGGGTTTCATTAAAATTAAAAACTTCTGCTCTGTGAAATATCAAAAGATTTCGAAGACAAGCCAGACTAGGAGAAAATAATAGCAAAAAAACACATTTCATAAAGGATTGTTATCCAGATATTTTGGGGGTATTCTTAAAAATTCAACCATAAGAAGACAAATGACCTGATTTTAAAATATGCCAAAGATCTTAACAGACGCCTCACCAAAGAAGATGAAGATATACAGATGGCAAATTAGCATATGAAAATATAGTCCACATCCTATGTCATCAGATAAATACAAATGAAAAATAAGATACCACTACATGCCTCTTAGAATGGCCACAATCCTGAATAATGACAACACCAAATGCTGACAAGGATGTGGAGCAACAGAAACTCTCATACGTTGTTGGTAGGAATGTAAGATGGTACAGCCCCTTTGGAAGACAATTTGGTGGTTTCTTACAAAACTAAATATACTCTCAGCATAAAATCCAGAAACTGTACTCCTTGGTATTTACCCAGAGGAGTTGAAAACTTAGGTACACACCAAAAAAGCCTGCACATGAATGTTTATAGCAGCTTAATTCATAACTGCTGAAACTTGGAAGCAACAAAGACGTCTGTCTGTAGGGAAGTGGATTAAAAAACTGTGGTAAATCCTGACAAATATTATTCACCACTTTAAAAAAAAGCAATATCAAGCCATGAATAGACATGGAGGAAACTTAAATGCATATTGTGAAGTGAAAGAAATTAATCTGAAAAGACTACATACTGTAAGATTTCAATTATATGACATTCTGGAGAAGACAAAATTATGGAGATAATAAAAAAAAATCAGTAGTTGCCAGGACTTGGTGGTTTGGGGAAAGGACAGATGATTAGGGAGAGAGCACAGAGAATTTTTAGGGCAGTGAAAATACTCTGTATGGTATTATAATGATGGATATATGTTATACTTGTGTCCAAACTCACAGAATGTACAACACCAAGAGTGAATCCTAAGGTAAACTATGGACTTTCAGTGATTATGATGTGCCAATTTAGGTTCATTCTTAGTAAACAAAGCAAAACAAAAAAAAACCATTCTGGTGAGTGATGTTCATAACGGGGGAAGCTGTGCATGTGTGGAGGCAGGAACTAAACAGGAAATCTCTACACCTTCCTCTCATTTTTATTATAAACATAAAACTAAAAAAAATTAAGTCTTTAAAAAAAATCTTACATGAATGTCAAAGAAATACATGCAGTGTTCACTGCAAAAATAATAAAAACAACTTAAATTTTAACTAATGGGGAATTGTTAAATAAATTATGACATATCCATAAAAAGGAATACCATACAACAATTAAAAACAATTTAAGGTAGATCTATTTATACTAACATGGAAAGATATTCACAGCACATTATTAAGTGAAAAACTTAAGTTACATAATTATGTATATACTATGGTATGCAGCCTCTCAGATGGCTCCCAATAATCACCATATTCACACCTTTGTGTAATCCCCTCCTCTTGAATGTGGGATGGACCTACCAATTTACTTCTAATAAATAGAATATGGTCAAAGTTATGGGATATCACTTCTGAGATTAGGTTACAAAGAGACAGTAGCTTCCTCTTGCTTAATATAATGGAAGCCAGCTGCCATACTGTGAGTTGCCCCATAGAGAGACCCCTGTGTCAAAGAACTGAGGGAGATCTCCAACCAACAGGTAACTGAGGTTCTAGTCCAACAGCCTCATCAATAACTGAATCCTGCCAACAACCACATGAGAGAAGTTGGAAGCATATTCTTCCCAGGTGAGGCTTCATCTGACACCACAGCCTCAGCCAGCATCCTAACTGCAGCCTCACGAGAGACCTGGAAGCAGAGGATCCAGCTAATCCACACCCAGATTCCTGGCCCACAGAAATTTTGAAATTATGTTTTTTGTTTCAAGTTACTACATTTGGGGTGGGGGGAAATTTGTTACACAGCAAGAGATAACTAGTACAATCCCATTTTTATATTTAAAAAAAGTTAAACTATGTTATGTATATGTATGGAGAGGGTGGGAACTTGCATGCAGGGATAGATGTGTGGAAGGAGAACATCCAACTGCTAATGGACTTTCTGGACTACAGAATTAGGAGAAAAGGAAAATTGTACTTTTTATTTCCATACTGTTTGAATTTATAACAATAAGTCCATATCATTTTCATAGTCTAAATATATATTTTCTTGGAATTTTTCTGTATAATTACCCTTGTATCATGTTCTTGACTGGTAATAGTGAGGTACTACTCTGATTGTTTAGCCAAATGTGGTGATGGATTTTTCACCGACCCACTCACACGCTCCCTCTCTTGTAACAGGTATATTCTTTCAAGGACAGAGACACCACCAATGAAATGAAGCAAAACTAATTGACCCTTACAGGAACTTAACCTCTGGTTTTAATAAACTTTTGTTAAAAGTAGGTTTTAGGTTCCATAATCAGCTCCAGTAACCCAAAACCTCAAATCATCAGGATAATTTTTTCTATATTCTGAACAACTTTAGTCTTCCAATCTCAGAAAAGAACATCACCACAGCCAAGAAACCTGAGGTCATATACTGTTCCTTTCTTTCCTTCAGCAACCACATCCCATCAACCGTGTTTGTCTTGAATCACCACTTTTCTCTACTTTCATGCTACTGCCTCAATCCAACCACTATCATTGCTCCCCTAGACCACTGCAATAGTTCTCTGACTGGTCTCCCTGTTCCCACATCTGCTCACCTATAAATCATTCCTCATACAGGCCAGTATGGTTTCTTTCCTTTACTTTCTATTTTGAAATTATTTCAGACTTACAGAAAAGTCGTGACACCAGTACAAGAATAAACAAAGAACCTCTCTGTACATTTCCCCCAAATCCCCAAGTTAACATTTACCACATTTGCTTATCATTCTCTCTCTCCACACAATTTTTCTGAAGCATTTTATATATCTTGTTACCAAGGCTGTTGCCCCAGAATCACACCCCTGCCCCTCCCTCAAATGGAAACCAATTGCTCTTATCTAAATTTCAGGAGGAAGCTGCAAAGAGAATAACAAGAACTGCTTAGAACCAACTAGGCCCAAGATGGTCAACATTTGACTTGCAATAGACCTTGAGCTTCATTATACACTTATTGTAATACATTAGCTAAATGACACACCCACCAGCACCATGATGGCTGACAACTGCCATGATAACAACTGGAAAAACCCATACAAGGACTGAAAAGGAGTGTTGCCTCGGTTCTAGGTTCAAACCACACCCCTGTTCTCAGATAAGTCATGAATATTCTTCCCAGTCTTTCCAGTTCCCTCCCTTTTACCTCAGCCCTCTTATGTATATGGCATCATATATACAGTGTCAGTCTGAGAAGCTGATTTGCAAACTAAGTTCCCACTTCCCCATTCCTTGGCCATTGAATAAAGCTTGTGCTGTTTTCAGTCTCAGCATTGGTTTTGTTATTGGCTTAGTGAATCCAAGGGGAAGGAGAACCTCCTTGGCAGAGACAAGGGGTCTCTGCCCGGGCTAGGACCCCAGGGTGGGTCCAGGTGACCAATTCAGTAACAATCTCACCTTTTTACCCTTCAATACTTTCAGGCATATTTCCTAAAAGCAATAATTTTCTCTTGCATAAAGAGTACACTTAGCACAATTAACATTTCATCATAAAAAATGTAAAAAGTCAGTTGTACCTCCCTCACCATAACGATAAGCAAAGCCTTTCAGGTTGTGATGTCTTAACAGTTACTGCATGAGTGCTAAATGTTGCTTTTAATTAAACAATAAAGAATGTAACGTCATTTCTAGTATCTTTTTTTATTAAAAAAAGAGTACACATCAAAAATCAGGAACTTAGCACTGATAATTCTATTATCTACGGACCTTATTCAAATTTCACCAGTTGTCCCAATAACAATGCTATCTTTTAAAGAGTAAACAAAATTATGCCATTCTCCTGCTATAAATACTCCAATGACTATCTATTATATTGTAATACTATCCAAAATTCTTTACTTTGGTGGAAAAGGCCCTGCATGTTCAGATTCCTGCCTGTTTCTCCATCATCATCATCGCCCCCTAACACTCTCCCCATCCCTCACTTTAATCAAGCCCCACAGATCTTTTTTCTACCCCAGAGCCTTTGCACTACCATCGACTGTCTGGAATGGTCTTTCCCACAGATCTTCAATGGTGACTCCTCATCACTCAGGGCAAGTGTCCCTTTCTCCTTGATTCTATGTTATGTTGCTTTCTCCTTGTATGATTTTTAGGAAGGGAGGTAGGGATATGTAATTCTAGGCTGTTATCATGTTCCTACAAGAACTCTAAAAGACTGAATTCTTTGTACTTTTGTGTCTATTTTGTTGTATTCAATTTATTTATAAATTGTTAATCAGCATATGGTACATACAGGATATTCAAATTAAATAAAACCCCTCTTCTTAAATCTCTAAATAAAGAGCAACGTATACTACCATATTATTATTCTTGAATATTTATCACAAAGTTGGTGTCATTAACGCAGCAGTGATTTCTTTCTCTCTTTGACATATTAACAGTGTAAAAGAATAGGCATTATTTCCCAAATGCAAGCTTACCTATAAGTATTCAACGATGAAGCTCTGATTACAAGATGTGATTCTAAGGACATAAATTAACTACTTTGTTTCAATAACCATGTATCATCAATGTTAATGTGTAAGGCATTTATATAAGGGGTGCCCTAAACATTGCTCAGAACTACAGCAGAATCATGAAAACAGTACCAGAGAACAACATGTTAATTCTAAAAATGACACGATAGGAAGTAGAAAATGATTACTACTATTATTTTGGGCTTTATGACATTTCTCTGTAGTGCCATCCTGTGTTGCCCCTACTTCAGGTAGCAATCTCTCGCCTTCCTACGCTCAATGACAAGGATTACATGTTTGAATAAAATGTCAACAACCCACATTATGCAGGGTAATGGGAATCCATCATCTAAATATCGTTGCAACTAAGGACTGTCATGTTCAAATTCTCCCTCACTATTCATAGCTGAGAGAAACAACATCTTTAAGACCTTGCCTGAGTTTTCAGCTAAAAACCACTTGATTTCAAGGTGACAGAGTATGTTCTTAAGAGCTGTTACCACCTTGGATAATTATAAAGCTAGAGAAAGGCTGTGAGAGGGAACAAAAGAAGATTAACCAAGGCGGGGTCGCCAGTGACCCAGAACTAAGAAAGATGCCAATTGGGAAGAAAATTGAAATAAAGTGCATGTGAGGAAACCTTTATCAACAATTAAAAACAAAGAGCTTACTTCATCCTTTTGAAAGCTATAGACATTTGTGGCTAAAAACAGAGGATTTTGAATACCGTCAAGGTCACAACTGCAAATAGTGAGTTGGTTGGCAGTATTAAAAAACACAAAGAACAAAAGGATAAAAGTAACCAAAACAATTGTTGAAATGCAAAACAGGGAACTGGGAACAAGACATTTGGCCTTGGCACAAGCCGGAGGGCATGGAGAAACTGTTTACCAAAGCTCTGGGGCTGTGTGCTGTATTGTTGTTTGCTGTTGTTGCCTGAAGATTTTGGCTAGTTGAAGTCAGTACTACTCTTTTTCAAGTTAGTTCAATTCAACTAATATATTCTAAACCAGTGACCTCTAAATCCTAGTTCACCAGGATACGGGGAAAAAAGATACTCAAACTTTTTATTTTTTATCTCTCTTTTAAAATATCTACCTTGTAGATGTTATAAAATGTATGTTCTATATTAGAACAACAGTACACATAAATTACTATACCAACAAGCCTATAGTGAAGATAAATAATCAAAAATTGTTTACTGGGCTTCCCTGGTGGTGTAGTGGTTGAGAGTCCACCTGCCGATGCAGGGGACACAGGTTCGTGCCCTGGTCCGGGAAGATCCCACATGCCGCAGAGCGACTAGGCCCGTAAGCCACGGCCGCTGAGCCTGCGCGTCTGTAGCCTGTGCTTCACAATGGGAGAGGCCGCAACAGTGAGAGGCCCGCGTACGGCAAAAAAAAAAAAAAAAAAATTGTTTACTGAGAAGGGGTATGTGATCAAAAATATAGATTGTGATTCAGTAGGTCTAGGGTGGGGTCCAAATGACTCTGGTGGACATTTTTAACATATTTATTCATTTTAATCCTTTCAACAATTGTACCATTAGGTTATACAATATTCCAAGGCAGGTATTATAACTATTCCCATTGTCCAGATGAGAAAACTGAGACATAGCAAGGTTAGGTCATTCCCCAAGTTCACACAACTAGTGAGTAAGGGAAGCAGAATTCAAATACAGGCAGTCACACCAAAGCCAGGATTCTTAAGCACTGCACAACAGTCTCAAGAAGTTAGGGAACTCTGACTGATGGAAAATAGTTAAGCAATAAAGATTGGAGAACTGAAAATCCCAGGTAGGAGAGATGGGTGGGCGTCCAGTGGGGAGTTTCACCAGTCTGAGTTACCCCCTAAACTCAAGGTTTTCTCACTCATGAGTACCAAAGTATACTCCTCAACAATCCCTCACATGTTAGTCACATTTGATTGGTTTTGTGAGATGGGACAATTCTAGAAAGACAAAGATAGGAAATAAGATGCAAACACTGCTTCAATAAAATATCACCCAACCAGAGCAGCTCACTGTCATTTTTTTTTAATAGAAGGATTTCACCGTATGGAACTAATTATCGCCATCTGCCGTTCCATACTTCTATTTCCTCTCTAACAGCTCATTCTTCAAAAACTCAGTAGCTTCCTCCCTTTACATTTGTAAATGCTGTTGACTATGGATAAAATCCATGTTTACTTTCTATTCAAAACCTCATAGGAAAGCTTGTTTTAATCATCCACAGATGTTTCATTCAGTTCTGCTTAGCTTGGCACAGAACTTCAGAGGGAAATAAAAGAAAAATCTTTATTTTATATTTCAATTGTAGATTGTTACAGACTAAATAAAACGCCAAATTGTTACTGGAAACAACACAGCCACTGTAATAACGATAGTCGACATCTCATTTTTACAATTATAATTTTTTCTGGCATTTGTTGAACTCAAGATGGTTTCCATATTTTACAAAGGGCTTTCTTCCCCTTCTCTGAATGAACCTGCATTGAAGCCATAGAACTTTGTACTTTATTCTTAATACAGTCTTATACATTTGAGAAATATTGATATTGTTGCATGATACATAGTGATTAGGCTTTTAAATAATACTTTCCACCTTCTGGTATCATGTTTTGATACATGTTATCCTTTTGAATTCCTTTTAAAACACCCATTAACCCCAAATCCACTCTATACATATCTACTACCTCTATGGGTCTGTTCTTCCTGGCTTTCCTTTTTTTTATTTAACTAAAGAACAATTGATTATATATAAACATTCGCTGTGAATTGCATTTACACTTCAGTTATTAAATATAAGGGGTGAAAGCAGCTTTTCTGGTGCAAAATGTATTTCCATGAATTTGTGGTAGATTCTCTACTGATCTCTAATAACTCTGACATGAGTGCTTAATATGTACACCATTTCTTTATAATCCTACCCCTCCAACCAACCCAAATTCATTGATATCCTTGATATTGATTCATTGATATCCTATCCACCTGATTCATTGATATCCTTAAATTTTCTAATGAGGTCCTTTCTCATTTCTTTTCATCCACTAATGTCAAGAATCAAACTACACTCCCGAAGACCTAAGTCCAAAATTTATCAAATATTTATCTCCTCCTAAGTCCAGCCAATCACACTGCTCCTTCAGAAGCATTTCATTTAAACTATATTCACACAGCAGAGTTCATTTTGACTTTTTCTCATTCCAATGTGTTAAAATATTATAAATATTAACTTGAGTTGTTTTTACCTTTGATTCAGTACACATGGTTCTAGATGTATTCTCTCAAAGCACTAGAAAGAGCCTCTGTACCTACTTTTTTAGTATCTCCTCAATGATGACCCCAGAATGAGACCAACTGGCTTGATTAGAGAGCCAATTATGGCTCCTTGTAATTGTTCCAACAGACATGCCAAAACCCTGGTTTGATTGTGCTTATTTTGCTTTAACAGAATTCTATCCTACTGTTCTTCTCCTACAAGTGTCTATTCAGAATACATGAGTTAAAGAAGTTGTGTGTTACCGGAGTGAAGAATGAATATATTAGGAGGGATGATCGAGATTTGGGTCTAAGAGAAGCCACGAAGTCAAATAAAATGTTTTAAGTCTAAGTAGGAAAAGAAACAGTTTTCTTTACATCACCATATTTTCCTACGTAAAAGTGACAACCCTTCAAAGAGTTCTAAATTCTATGTTGATAGTGAAAAAGAATATTTTCTCAAATTATCTCACCTACAAGCTATATACAAATATGACCCAACCAAGACAATGAACAAATCTAGTAAAGACCTGACTGTACTTTTTGATGTCAAGGTGTAACTAAGATTCTCTGCCCTTAATTAAAGCTAATAGTGGTTATGAATAACTTAAGGGTTTTTTAAATTATTGCACAAGTCATTCATTTCAGAAAAGGGAGTAAGTTTTAGTCATCCTTTGATATCCAGACACTGTAATCAAGACAACTGGATTCCTATGAGGCAAAGACAGCAAATTATGATCTACCCCACAAGAATAAACAAAACTTGAATTCATAAACTAAAGAGTTTTTCCTGCTATAGACTTCTGCCACCATTAACATGGTAATGACACTAAAATCTTGTCCTCTGGACATGTGTCCCCTTTAAAGAAAGAAGAGAACTTAAGTACTTTAGCCCAGGGATCCCCAACCCCCGGGCCGTAAACTGGTAAGAGTCCGCAGTCTGTTAGGAACCGGGCCACACAGCAGGAGGTGAGCGGCAGACAAGTGAGAGAAGCTTCATCTGCTGCTCCCCAGGGCTCGCATTACCGCCTGAACCACTTCCCCTACCCCCAGCCCATCCATGGAAAATTTGTTTTCCACGAAACAGGTCGCTGGTGCCAAAAATGTTGGGGACCACTGCTTTAGCCTAATTTCTCTACGCGTATATAATATTGGAGGATCCTTTTATGAACATAAAATACAGGCCATTCGCTTTGAAAGGAAGAGTGAAAATAGAGTCGTCAAATTTCAAAGGAGACTGTGATTGACAGTCCGCCTGCCAATGCAGGGGATGCGGGTTCGTGCCCCGGTCCAGGAGGATCCCACATGCCGCGGAGCGGCTGTGCCCGTGAGTCATGGCCGCTGAGCCTGCGCGTCCGGAGCCTGTGCTCCGCAACGGGAGAGGCCACAACAGTGAGAGGCCCGCGTACCGAAAAAAAAAAATACTGTAAGCCTATAAGAAGAGAGGCATTTTATTTTATACCATAGTTAAAAGTTAATATAATTTATTTTTTAATTCAGATATAAGGTTTTAAACATCTCAAATGTAAACAAGTAATACCTTGTAGGTGGATCAATTTAGAATATGTCAAGAAAGTTCCACCCACTTCTACCCAAAAAAGTCAGATGGTTTTTAGTTTCTTCATCTGTGAGATTCTCTATTTAATATCATATTTCCTCAAGTCTAAGATGTCATTAATTGTAAAACATTTGATTTACTAAGAAAAACATCATGCCACTTAAGTTATGATAGTCCATCAACGGTAAAACACATCCCATTTTGGAGACATTAAAATGTGAAAAAAAATGTGCATCTTACATTTGGAGAAATACAGTGAAGTCCTTTCCATATATTCACATAGAAACAAAACCCTAGTTCTGGAATACCGTAAAATACTTGCTTTGGGGGGATACAGAATGTATAATAAATGCTTTAAAGAAAGAAAGAAAAAGACATCTCACAGATAACGTAGCAAGTTACCTTGTCTATACAGGTTCAGAAATCTGTTTGAACTCTCCAATATATATTTCTCCCACTGTGGCCTTACATACCTATTTATTTTACCTTTAGTGCTGATTATAAAAGTAAAAAGTATTTATATTTTAAATTTTAAAACTTTAGAAAAAGGATCCTGATAAAGATCTGGCCTGATTTTGATCTGCAACAACACAGGCACTGTAAAAATAAATAACATTACAAAAAAATTTCTAAACCTTCTCTTTTTCTGTTGTTTTGTTCTTCACTTCTATATGGTCCCTTCCCACACACACAGGTGCTATTTATAGTTGCTGCTATAGCCTCCCTCCACCCCTACATTGTTCACCCAGCTTCTAGAGCCTTTGACCAACTTTCGACAGGAGACAGTCAACCTCAATCCTTCCATTTGATTCCTCTGAAGGAGGGAGGAGGGAAGAGGGAGGAGAGATGGGGGCTGATTAGAATTCAAAGGTAATAGGACTTGGGATGCAGAAACAGCTTCAGGGAAGTTCGAGGTTAACACAATTAATATTGTTCTAACTACTTCAACTATCTTACTGGCGCAAAGAAGCAAAGGATGGTTATGTTTCTCCTCTGAGCATTTAGTGCTTTCTAGTGGATCCCAAAATTTTGTTTTAATTAGCATAATACATATGCACACAGATTAAAGGAGGGACAACCTGTTGCCCCCATGGTCCAGGCAAAGTTCCATTGCTTATGAGGAAGGGACAGAAGCAGAAACCCTTCATCTCTGGAGTGAGGCAGGAAATCTTCCTGGGCCCAGGATTCTGCACTGATGCCAAGCAGAGGTCAGCTTCTGCTATGTGAGAGACAAGAAATTCTGTCCTACCTAAGACCAACCAGAGACACAAGGCAGAATTTGGCTGCCATGGGGAGGAGAGGAAGTAATGCTGAGAAAACCTTAACCCCAAAGCCCAGGCACACAGGAGCTGCCTAAGACTGAGGCTGGAACAATGCAGTAGAGAACTCCCCGTGCCCACCAAGAGCCCAATACCAATTCATGCAACATGAAGTGATATTCCTCTGTGGCTCAGGCAGACAAGGTAGAATGGGAACATTGAGAAAAACCTTCTAGCACCCCCAGGTCCCACTCTAAGCACAAGGTAACAGCAGCCACCACTGGGGTAATCCGAGGCCTGTGATGAACTGAAGATAACCATAGCAACAACAAAGCCCAAATCTAGCTCAACGCCTGAATAGATTGATTCAACCTCCACACTATTGGCATGAAAGAAGAGAAGGCATGCCCATTACCAGGCAAAAATACTATTTAACTCAGTCTCTTCAATCTTCTACACATTATGTCCAGAATTCAACAAAAAGTAAAAAGATATACAAAAGAAACAAGATAAGGCAAGTCACTGTGAAATAATCAACCAACTAACAAGAGCAAACACAGAGGTGATTTAGACATTGAAACTATCAAATAGGGACTTTAAAATAAGTATGATCATAATATTAAAGGATCTAGAGGAAAAGATGAACAACATATATGAACACAGGAAATGTCAGCAGAGATACAAACTACAAAAAAGACTCAAATGGAAATGCTGTAAGTAAAAAAACATAGTATTAAAAATGAAGAATTCCTTTGATGGACTCATTAGCAGATGGGACACAATGAATCTAAAGATGAATTAGTAGAAAGTATCCAAACTGAAACACAAACACTCACAAAAGAATGAAAAGAAGTTTAAAAATAGATAAAAACAGAGCTGTAGGATCATATCAGATGGCCTAATATATATGTAACTGAAGTCTGAGAATGAAAAGAGAGAAAGAAATGTTTGAAGAAAGAATTTTTCAAAATTAATGAAAACCAATAAACCACAGACGCAAGAATCCCACAGAACCTCAAGCAGGACCTTTTTTTGAAAAAGGAAAAACAAACTACCAAAAAAACCACCTAGACACAACCCAGTCACACTGCTGAAAAAATACTGAAGACAGATGGAGAAAAAAGAAACATTACATTTAGAGGAAGAAAGCTGAGTGAAAATCTAGGAAGAAAGCTGAGTGGAAATCTAAAGTACCATCGCTTATATAATTTAATATCATAAAAACAAATTGTGACACTCATCTTGGTATCTTATTGAGTGTGTTTGATGTTTCCTCAGAATTTTCTCTGATATGACTATAGAAGTTAAGGAAAGAGACCTACTCTTATCCTTTTATTAATATTACCTTTATCGCTTTGCATAGTACTGGACAAAGCATGGGTATTCATTAAGTACTTGATATTCAGTAAGACTTCAGAGCAAACTTGCTTTTGCATTTTTTTTGCACGTTATCAGCGAGCTTTTCTCACAAGACAGTCTTAAAACATAAAAGTATTTTTAAATTACTTTTATGAAACTTCTTATCTTACATTCTCTACCTTTTACTTTTCTGAAATAAGAGACGAGATACACATTTGTGGGGTGGCCCCACATTTACCAAAATGAGGTCATGGAGCCTCTTCACTCTTGATATTTCCTCTCCCCAACACCTACATATTGAATTTTAGATAATATTATATTCACCAATGTATTGCCTTATTACCCACAATTTCTTATGTGTACTTTGTTTTTCCTCCACAGATCACTGATTCTTCAAAATAATATCTGTAATGTCTGTTTTATATTCTGTACATAACAGATACACAGTAAATTGCTTGGTTACTAATGTTAAACATGATTAAAATACCTAGGAAGGTCCAGCTCTGCCCTTTTAATTTTAGGTCACAGGCCCAAGAAGAGTGACCCTCAAATATGCAGATGTGGAGTCCTCTGTTGAACTTTACCCTGACCTTCATCCATCCTCTCAGCTGCTTGTAACCCTGCTGGCCTCAGTGTCACCTTTCTGGTCTGACATCTGTCCCAGCCCATGGTCAGATTTGAGGTTCCCTGATCTACTTCTTTATCTCTGATTCCTCCACCATCACTTTATTCCCTAGTCCATGGCCTATTTTCTTCCAAGCACTGTATTTGTTCACACAGGCTTTCTAGAACCTTCCTCATAAGCTACATACCAGGTTCTAATTCCAGTCCCAGGAGTCAGACTCTGGGAAGAGTTATCTTAAAAGTTCTGAAAACAAACAAATCGTACATAAAGCCCAAGTAAAAAGGTGATAATACCACATATGTAAGTCGTTCTTTTACTAGAATTATATTTAAGGGAAATGCACCAAATTTTCACAAATTATCTATTAAATCAAAGAATATAATTCCAAAATTAATAGTTTAGCAGCATGTCTAAATAAATGGAATATTCAGCCTGCAAACTTCCCATAAAAGTAGAATTATTATTTCACAAAAACTTGTACCACTCTGAAGACTAGCATTTGCCAGTATGCTCTTGAAAACAAGTGTTCCTAAGAAAACTCCAACAATCTGAGCTTAAAAGATGAGAAACACTGAAGTGTCCAATCTATTTCTCTGACCCACCCAATGTACCACAGTTGATTCTTATTATTTGTGATAATTATATTCTATAAAGTTGCTGCAAACACTAAATTAGCAAATGCTGAACCACTAGCCCTAGAGGAAATATAGAGTTGGGTTCTTGTGAGCTTCTAGTCACAATATTTTCATCAACCAATCAATACATAACCTTGTTTTATGTTTAAAGACACCTTATTTGATATATATTGTCAAGTCACTAACACTGAACTCATGTCCAACAGTACTATAACTCATCCCTGACGAAGCTTATCTAACATGTATTCTCTCTGTAGGGCATATCACAGCCTTCTCGTGCTTAGGAACACTGGACAGCACATCAACATTACACTTGGGGGACATTTTATAAAAGCAAAGTCAACAAAAAGCAAAAAAACGTGGGAAATGTGGCACTCAATAGGCCACCAAAAAAACATTAGCAACTTGTTTATATAGTATCAGCACTGGAAGACAGAAGATGATCAGCTTCTTTGACCTCAGCTAGGAACATGCATGTAGGGTGACTCACATTTTTCATCAATCTGTGCATGTGCACAAATGACTGCAAATGCACTGTCAGTATTGATCTTGTGGTTACAAATAAATTTTAACAAGTAGGCAAGTTCTCAAATACATAATCCATGAATAATAAGGATCAACTGTATCTCCACCTCAAATATCTTCCTCAATGGCCCAATCTGATATATACCTTGAACCTCATCTCGCCTCTCAGTTTACTTGTTACTTATGCATCAACCTCACCCCTTGGTTTCAATGTGTGTCTTCATCCTTCTACTCATTGCTTGGTCCTAGGGTCCTTGACCCAGCAATGCAGTCACATGGATGAGCCTGGGGAAGGCCCATCCTGCCTCATGCATAGGCACTGCCCTGGACACCATCTCCACACAGCTCTTGATTTCCACTATTTCAACAACATCCATGCAAAACCTAAATTCACAGCCCATTATCACTTTCTTCTTCAATCTACTAGTATTTTCAGAATCTAAAACCTCTCATTGGAAAAGCTTAAAGGATGAGTCGCTGAAAACAAGGATGATTATCTGGACCATTTAGTTCTAAACTACTTTTAGATCATTTATAATTTTTTTAGGTCTGGGAAACCCGCAATAATTATCCCAACTCTACTTTCTCTTGCTAAGAGAAACTTGGTCAAATACTGCCTATTTTTCTTCTCCATAGAGAAGTATTAAGTCTGTGGGCCTCTGCTTTCCTTTGGGCATATTGAAGCTGTCAATAAAAACAGACACATATATAGACATGATTATTCATTGGTGAGCTAATTTATTTTATCGACTCTTTGTTTTAGTTCCCTCTGTAACTGAGACAGGGAAGAGGAGACTGGAAAAACTAAAGCACTGAAGTTTAGACACCTTGAGCTGTGAACAGAGGTGCACCGAAAGCTACATAAGGTATAATATCACAAGTCTAAGGTTTGGAAGGAACTTAAAGGTCTTCACCTTTAAACTGTGGGCACCATCAGAGTCAGGCTCAAGGTTGGCTTTGTTCACCACTGTGAGCCCAAAACATCAATACTTTGCCTAGCACACTGTAGACAGTAAAAAATATTTAGTTATTTCTCAGCAATAAAATAAATGATATATAATACATGTGGACATACCTCAAAAAATGTTAAGTGAAAGAATCCTCACACAAAAGGCACATTCTGAATGATTCCATTTAAAAGAGGATCCAGAATAGGCAAAACTAATCTATAGTGGAAAATAATCACAATAGTGGTGCCCTGGTTGGGGTCAGGAGAAGAATGCAGATTGGAGATTGCCTGGGATGGGGTACCTTTAACAAGCCTCTCCCCCAGGTTTTCTGATGTGTGACCAGATTTGGGAATGACAGATCTGCTCCAATCATTAGAAAGTCTTCTTTGGGATTGGCTCATTTCATTTTTGGAAAGCTCTATTGAATTATTTTTTTCCTTCCATTGAACTAGAATCTACCTCACTGGGATCTACCACTCATCTTATTTTCGGAGCCATAAACTGAAACCCTCTCCATTATAATAATTATAGCTTTCATTATTAATGCTTATTACATTATGTTAGGTAATATGTTCTGTGCTACACTCAATATGCATTATCTCGCGGCAGCCTTTTAAATTTCATCCCCACGCCCTCCCATCTTCCTTCCTTTCCTTATACCAAGCACTTAGAGGAGCTTCGACTTTCAGGAAATTATGACATGGCTTCTAGTCACCTCTCCATCTTTTTCAGAAAGTGGTCACAAAGTGAATCTCAGACATTCTACTCTGCTGTGAATGAGTTTCAGATCTTTTTCTGAAAGTAGGTATTGACAGAAGTGGACACTAAGCAACATAAAAAGGAGAGCCTAGAACCAAATAGAGAATATTTGGCTACTGTTCTACCTGACACCAGTCCTACTTAAAAGGAGATAGTGTGTTCCTCTATTCAGCCAAATAAAAGAGTTCAAGCGATCTGGAAACCACAGTTTCTACTGTTTACAATTTAGACATGTTTGACTGAAATTTAAAATGAATCCTTTCAGCTGCCATGTTCCATGACCTAAAAAACATTTGTATGATATCTCAGTGTAAAATAACTTTACCTCGAGGTCTTTAATTTTGCTTTTTTGAGTAATATGTTCAAACATTCCTGTAAATGGCAGAACTTTAAACAAGCTGGATTGAAAGATTTTTTTAATAAGATTTGGGGGATGAAATCACCCAGTTACCTGTTTTTTCTATAGTCTACTTAAGATTTCTCAATTTTATAATTTTTACATGAATTATCATTGTACTCTGTCATGAATCAGATGGACGGATTAACTTTTTGGTGCCGTCAATCTAACCTTCAAAGTGTTGGCATTCTTGGATAGGACACTTTTTTTTTTTATGAATTGACGTTCTTCATGTATTCATAATGTGTTTCGTTAACATATTCCTATGGTTCTTCAACTGCTGATTTCAACACTGGAACTCTCCATTTCCAGCATATTTAGCCACAGTTCCCAGCATATTTAGCCACTGTTAGGTTTAACTTTGAAACTGCCATTTTTGGTGGCCAAAATGGTTCAATCTTATACTAAATTTGGAATTAAGGTAAAAGGTAAAGCAGAAGTACTATCAATTAACAATTTTACTTCTGCCTCTCACTGGAATGATTCTCTTTCCTCTCTACTGTGAACTAAAGTATAATTTTTTATCATGGATATTTTTTATAATTTTGAAAACATATACCTGAATCTGTCTCTAAGACAATCTTTTCCCCATTTTGACTCAGCTGTTCTTGAATAGCCACCCATCCTAACTTTCAGGGAACCACAAGTTTAAATGCAATGTCAACGTAGACTTTCAAAGGTAGGATGGAAATAAAGATATTTTATGTTCTTCTAAATAGTCTTTAAATTCCACTTCAAGTGGCTTTAAGATTATACAGAAGGTGCTTATAATTCTCTTACTATGTGGCATTGTGCCCTAAAGAACCCAGAAATACTCAGAACCTGCAAAGATGAGGAATTGATAGTATAAAAAGAATTTTAAATAGCAAATAAATCTTTCATAGAGATATTTACATTTTGAACATCTGGATATCAAAAAGATTTTACAGCAATTATAGGAAAGAGTTTTCTTTTGACAATATAAAAATGATTATTATCTGTGATAACTTACTATGAAATATATTTTGTAACCAATGCTCTTAACTTATATTTTCCAACTTGGATTAAATATGTGTATTTTGCATCTGAGAAGGCTAATTCCTTCCCAGATCTCACCAATACAAAATACTTTGTCTTCTGTGTTCCCTGCTATTACCATCATCTGACCCCCATGCTATCTTGTTCTATTAGTTTTGATACATACGTACATACATCTCATCTACTATTTGAACACTCCTTGACGAGTGAGAATATGTCTTAAATATCTGTTTCTCTCTCAAAGTCTTGTATATTGGAAACATCCTTGCACACTAGAGCTCCTATCTCATTTAAATCAACTGTTTTTTCCCCTTAGACCAATTTAGTTACCCTTATTTGTATCCTTCCTATTCCATCTCTGCTCCTATTTCTAGGGAGGCAACAACTGAACAATATATAGTAGTCTAAGTACAAACACACCTAATTTTATTTAAAACCTACAGCTAAGGTGATAAAGACTCATGTGCTTAAAGCATCTGTGTTCTATGTAATCCCAGAATGTATATAGGTACTACGTGAAAAATTAAATCAGGTATTAGCTCAAAAGATCTAATGGCCATCTCAGATGTTTCAGGTCTCAAGTTTAACAATATTAAATATTTCTGTACTACTAATCTTTCAGAACTATGTTAATAAGATCCATGTGTGGATTGAGTCACTTCACTAGAGAAACCCACTGTCAGTAACCCCAGGAAATACAAAATTCTTTAATATAAGATCCCAAGGAATCTCCATGAGAGATACCTTTCAAAGGAGCACACGAATATCTTCTGCCTTAATTTCTGATTATTACTTTCAAGTAGAACATAGAGAGATTTCCAAGGCTAAAATCTAAGGCAAATGTCCAGATAATTAAAGTCAAAAATCACAATAATCATCTAAGTAATTGAAAAAAATTAGTTATTATTAACATGTGTAATCAAGGGCCTAGGGTTAAATTCCTGGTTCTGTCACTACCTTAAGCTGAGAGGACTTGGAACGGTCATTTAATCTCTCCAAGTGTGTCTTCTCATATCTTGAGTGAAGAAACTGTCCATCTACTTGAGAGAGATACTTTGAAAATTATGTTAGAGCAGGGTTTCTCAACCTTGGCACTACTGACATTTTGGGCCTTATGTTTCTTGTTGCAGTTCTGTGCACTGTAGGATGTTCAGCCACATGTCTGGTCTCTACCTACCAGATACCAGTAGTATACACACACACACTGGTAGGAACAACCAAAAGTGTCTCCAGTCATTGCCAAAAGTCCACTTTGGGGTGGGGGGGCAAAATCACCCCCCACCCCCAGCTAAGAATGACTGAAATAAATGATTTATATAAAAGCCTTCACTGACACATCAAATATTGATACATATAGATCAGTTATTATGTGCCAGACACTGTGCCCAAGTCAAATAAGATGTGATTCATGCCCTCAAATAATTTACATTCTAGTACAAGAGACAGATAAACAAATCAACATTTGCATTGATGGCAGTTTGGGAGCCTGTGGAGCGGGCAGGGAACAAAACATTTAGATGTTAAAGAGTAGAAGCCACAGGAATTCGTGGCTAAATGGATGTGGGGGATGAGTAAAGGGAAGAGAGAAAAACAACATGTTAAAAATGGCTAATTATTATTTAGTACATAAGTCAAAGAGTTCTTCCACAAAAACAGGAACATTTCCCGGAAGAAAAGTCACACCATGTAAATGGTTGCAAAATAAATATTGACTCCTCTGTGACTGCTTTAATTTTAACCAGTCGGGGAACTCACATAGACCAACTACTCCCTTTCTTCCGACCAATTTGCACTCGTATCACCAGAATTATCAAGACCAACAGGGGTTGTCTAATTCCCATACTGTAACTGGACTATCAAGTCCACAAAAATGGCAGTAACGCGATGAGGAACAACGTGCACAGTTTATGGTTTATTTCATTCACTGAAGAACACATCATTTTAACATTTCCTAAGAGTTTTATTCTATAATCAACTTTAAGCCCAAGTCAAATGCATCTGTACCAATGCCACCAGAAAATAAACCTAAATCAGAGTGAAAACCACCTTTCCCCCATGACAGTGGCGATGTGTATTTTTTCAGAATACTATCTGCATGTGAGGTCCACACAGAGGTGACTATTAGCTCCCCCTTGCTGTGGAACAGCAGCGCAAACAGCTATCCATTATCTCATGGCACTTTCTAGCTTGTGTGATACCAGCAAAATGTAGCTTCAAGACACACAACACAGTATTCATTAGAGGAAAGCTAGTTAGATGCTGCCAATGGGACCCTTTGGCTTCTGGTCCTGCCCAGGTATTTGGATGAGGTCCAAGTGCCTAACCACATCAATTTCAAATGAACTTCTCTTTGCAACTGCATGTTACCCAATACCCCAAAGTATATGAAAGCCTTCCTGATTTTTAGAGTTTATAAGCCCCCAACAATGGAATTCTGTGTGGAAATATCAAAATTCAAGTAACAAAGAATTTTTCAGAGGATCAAAAATAGAAACCATTATTGGAGTATAAAAACATTTTAGTTACCTAAGAATCCACATTTCTAAGAAAAGCAGCCTTATTAAACGATGTTTGCTCAATAGGCAATTTTCCTCCATTTAATTTTCATAAATAGATCCCTTTGAAATTTATTTTCCCTAACAAAGGCTGCACATTAACAACAAATGATACAACATCTTCAAATTTTAATTAATGTCAAGAGCTTTATTTTGCTTCCAAGCAACTTACAGAAACATGTTATTAATATAATTTAATTTAAGGGGGTAGGCATTTGTTTTCTATTTTTAAAGAGGTGGTTCTGAAATTCTGGCCCTGTCAACATCATTTAAACATTCCTGTTCCATGCCTCAATATAATAAATTAAATCAGCATTTTAATTGTGCCCATGCTTTGTGGTTCCTGGCAGCACAAAAAGATTCTCTGTGAGTGCACGACTTCGCCCAAAAAAACCCCACTGAGTGATTAATTACTAGTCTGGAAGATATAAATATGTCTCTCAATAAAGACAGTATGGACTGCTGGAAGCTCTGACCTTATACATCTCTGTAGGACGCCTTAACTTAGCAGACATCCTCCTAATTCAAACAAGACTCTGGCTCCAGCATTCACAGACAGCTCTACGGTGATACACTGTTTCTCTGTTGAACAGCGTACTTTAATTAGCATCATTTGGTACATATACAAGAATCAGAGGGAAATCGGGTTTTTTATGTACAAATATGTAGAAATCTTAAGGTGTCTCTGCTCCTTACATAAGGAAGAACTGAGAACAAAAAATAACCTTGAGTTTTTATAAATCACCATCTTTACATATAGTATTTCACATTACACCCTGACATTACTCATGTTTCATTCTGAGTTAAAGGTTTGACCAAGAAACCATAACTTTATAACCAAAGACATGAACCAGTAGGTCTATCTGGCTACGTCTGAACCTCACATATACTCTCTGGACTGAGAAGCTATCATGATCACTTGAGGGGAGAGAAGCTTACAAAAAGGACTTATTGGCCAACTCCCCTTACCTCCAAATAGTAAAAACAAGAATTGACAGAATTTCTAGAACTGTTTCTACAAGACCAAAATAAGGTAAAAGGAACTATACCAATCACTGAAATCATAAATTGCAAACCAAAGTCAACTAAGTTGAAAATAAAGATGAAGAAATATGGGGCTTCCCTGGTGGCACAGCGGTTAAGAATCTGCCTGCCAATGCAGGAAACACAAGTTCGAGCCCTGGTCCGGGAAGACCCCACATGCCACGGAGCAAGTAAGCCCGTGCGCCACAACTACTGAGCTTGCACTCTAGAGCCCACGAGCCACAACTACTGAGCCTGCGTGCTGCAACTACCGAAGCCTGCACACCTAGAGCCCACGCTCCGCAATAAGAAAAGCCACGGCAATAAGAAGCCTGCGCACCGCAGCCCCCGCACCACAGCCCCCGCTTGTCGCAACTAGAGAAAGCCCACACACAGCAACAAAGACCCAACATAGCCGAAAATTAATTAATTAATTATTTTTTTTAAATGAAGAAATCGAGACCTGAAGCTGGCTCCTTTAAGTTGGAGAACTGTCATGTGTAGCTTTTCTAATGCTTTGCATTCATGATCGTGGCATTTATTACCAGAACTAAACACCACATCTCCTTTACCCTTTCAGTTTTCTTGTTTGTTTGTTTTGTTTTGTTTTTTTCAAGGAGTGGGAAGTCAAGATTATCATACGTCATTCTGGCCAGTCTAGAAATCCAGACATCATGTTCCTAATTGTCCTGTTTAAAACAAGATGAAAGAAAGGTTCCCTAAAATGTCAATACACATTTGGCCAAGGAAAAAAAGTCATTTGTATTCAGACTTCCACTCTACTGCTATTTATATTTCTACTGGGCCTTGTCAAAGATAGTTTTTAAGCATGGTCATCACACTTAACTGTAAGGATTAAATCGCTCAGCCAACATGAGTCTGAATTGGAGCTCTGGAGTAGACCACAAAAACAGCCACACAATTTCAGCACCTCCCATCAAGAGGTAGAGAATATTTTCCCACCCCTTGAATCTTGGTTGGTCTTGTAGCTTTGACCAATAGAGTACACAAAAATGGCACTACACCAATCCTGAGCCTACGACTCAAGAGACCTTGCAGCTTCCATCCTCAAACTCTTGAAACTCTGTGCCCACCATGGGAACAAATCCAGGCTAGCCTGTTAGAGGTTGGGAGCCAATGTGGGAAATAACCCCAGTCATCCCAGCTGTCCCAGATGTGATCATGTGGGTCATAAACCCATCTGCCCAGGCAATCTGCCAGCTGACTGCAGATGCATAAGCGAGCCCAGCCAAGATTAGCTAAACTTAGCCCACATCAGAAGAACTGCCCAGCTGAGCCCAACAAACAATGTCAACCTGCAATATTATGAGCTAAATTAAATTGGTACTTTCACAGCCACTAAGATTTGGGGTGGTATGTTATGAAGAAACAGATAACAGATACAGGTCCTACAACCTCATAACTGTATCTTTTCTAGGCTTCCAGCCCCAATTCAAGTTTTCCACTATGCCCATAGCTTTTAACAGGTACTAGTATACATACTCTGTTGACCTAGTTCCTTTTGAATTCTGATACCACTTTTTTTCTGTAAAAAAATTTAGCACTTAGATAAATAATGCCCTATATAATTTCTCAAGGTATAGTTAAGTATTTATGATTCACATAGAAATGGTCTCTAAAGGTAGAGACCATGTTTTATATATTTTTATTATCCAACACACTAAACACAGAGGTGTTCAATAAATACTTGTTTTGAAAGTAGCTAGAGTTTACAAGATCTTTAAACTGTATCTGCTATGCTTTTCTAATTTATAACATGTAATTAATATTAGCCTGTTTCACCACAAAGGAGATTGATTTCATGCCTTCACAACCCTTTAACAAGTACGACATATGATAAATTTCATAAGAAAACCAGAACTAGATAAAATGTAAAATTTCTATATATAGCAAAAGATACAAAGAACACAATTTTAAAAAGGAAACTAGGAGAAAATAGTTATAGTATATTCAACAAAGACCTAAAAATCAATAGCATACAAAGAGCTCCTATGAAGCAATAAAAAAAGACAACCCAAAATAAAACTGAGAAAAATATTTAAATTGACAGTATTCATAAGTACAAATGAAAAAATGAAAACCACCTGTGCAAAGATGCTTAGCTTCACAGATAATCAGGAAAAAGTATGTTTAAATGAGAATTTTACCCAGATTATTAAAAATTTTAAAGATTAAATAGGATCCAGTATTGGTGACTGTGTATGGAAATGGGCCTTCTTTCACACTGTTCGTAGGAGTATAAAGTGGCATAGCTTTTAGGAGAACAATTGTGTAGTACAATTCCAGTTTACTTGTTTTTAATAGTAAACTGGAAAGGTAAATATTCATCAATACTCTCATGGTAAATACTGATTCACCTGTCTGTGGAAAAGTATGCAAAATTTTAGAAGAATGTGATGGATTTGTATATGCTGACATGAAAAGATCAAGGAATGTTAAGTTAAAAAGGCAGGTCGCCAAACAATAGTATAATACCATTTTTTATTAAGTATATAATTGCATAGAAAAAAGGCTAGAATGATATACACTAAAATAATAGCCATGCTCAGTTAACAGGGGGAGTATAGTTGGGAGAGTGAAGGAAAACAGTAAGTTTTTACATATTTATGTATCATTTGAATGTCCCACAAGCATAGGTTTATGTGATATGCATATAATTTGTTTATATTACACATACCTGGTCAGCAGAAAGGGGCAGAGCATAAACGCATTCAACCAGGGAGCCAGAGAAAGAGCTGCACCTTCATGGAGGAAATCTCCACTTTTATCCTAGTTCAAAGCAGTGGAGTGGTCGGCATTGCACACAGAGAACAGGAACGAGCACTGGGTGCCCTTGTAGCATGATTTCCCCCATGGCAGAGAAGAGGAGATACTGAGCAGTTAAGTGTGCTGGTGATCCTGTGTTTGGCCTCTCAGGACTACAGTGGGGCATCCTCCTGGAATCTGGAATTAAGAAAAACAAGATGAGCCTCTGAACGTTAAACTTCAAAATCAGCACAGAAGGAATCAGAGGAGATGAGAGACCACCTAAAATAATAACAAAGCTAGCAGTTACCAATCTCCAAGCAATCTCCTGTGCCAAGCACCAGGGACTTTCACACATCCTATCTCAATTTCGACAAAAATCCTCAGTTGTTTTTATTTTATTGAAGGGAAAATGAGCTTAGAGAGGTTAAGGAAATCAGCAAGTATCACATAGCTTATACAAGGCACTGCCAGAGAATTGAACCCAGTCCTGTTTAATTCAACACCTAAGTTCTTAACTACCATGGATGGTGCTCTCTTCCATCACAGAAGCATAAAGTCTGAGTCGGCAATGCTGGACGATATCCTTGCTGTATGTGTTAATATAGCTAAGGATATAATGGGTCAAATAAAACAAGTATAGCTTAGCCATGGAAGCACAGAAAGGGTTTCAGACAAGCACATGGTAACAGTGCCTGTTCAAAGAGTCAACAAGGACCTCGGTCCAAGGACCCATTTGTTTCAAGAACAGGCCAACAGGGCCACACAGTATATGGACAAAATGAAATTTCTCAACCTTCCAAAATAAAGGTCAGTGCCTGGACTGACCCCCCACGTACCTGGTTAGGGCAAAAGAAAAAACTAAACAGAGACAAAAGGATAGGGACGGGAGCAAGATAAAAACCCACCAGACCTAACAAATGAAGAGGAAATAGGCAGTCTACCTGAAAAAGAATTCAGAATAATGATAGTAAGGTTGATCCGAAATCTTGGAGATAGAATGGACAATAGAATGGACAAACTGCAAGAATCAGTTAACAAGGCAGTGTTCACCAAGGCAGTGTCACTCCAAGATACCTCTTAAAAAATACATACCTCTGATACATCATATTAACAAATTGAAGGAGAAAAACCATATGATCATCTCAATAGATGCAGAGAAAGCTTTTGACAAAATTCAACACCCATTTATGATAAAAACCCTGCAGAAAGTAGGCATAGAGGGAACTTTCCTCAACATAATAAAGGCCATATATGACAAACCCACAGACAACATTGTCCTCAATGGTGAAAAACTGAAAGCATTTCCACTAAGATCAGGAACAAGACAAGGTTGCCCACTCTCACCACTATTATTCAACATAGTTTTGGAAGTTTTAGCCACAGTAACCAGAGAAGAAAAGGAAATAAAGGGAAGCCAAATCGGAAAAGAAGAAGTAAAGCTGTCACTGTTTGCAGATGACATGATACTATACATAGAGAATCCTAAAGATGCTACCACAAAACTACTAGAGCTAATCAATGAATTTGATAAAGTTGCAGGATACAAAATTAATGCACAGAAATCTCTTGCACTCCTATACACTAATGATGAAAAATCTGAAAGTGAAATCAAGAAAACACTCCCATTTACCATTGCAACAAAAAGAATAAAATATCTAGGCATAAACCAACCTAAGGAGACAAAAGACCTGTATGCAGAAAATTATAAGACACTGATGAAAGAAATTAAAGATGATACAAATAGATGGAGAGATATACCATGTTCTTGGATTGGAAGAATCAACATTGTGAAAATGACTCTACTACCCAAAGCAATCTACAGATTCAATGCAATCCCTATCAAACTACCACTGGCATTTTTCACAGAACTAGAACAAAAAATTTCACAATTTGTATGGAAACACAAAAGACCCCGAATAGCCAAAGCAATCTTGAGAACGAAAAACGGAGCTGGAGCAATCAGGCTATCTGACTTCAGACTATACTACAAAGCTATAGTAATCAAGACAGTATGGTACTGGCACAAAAACAGAAAGATAGATCAATGGAACAGGATAGAAAACCCAGAGATAAACCCACGCACATATGGTCACCTTATCTTTGATAAAGGAGGCAGGAATGTACAGTGGAGAAAGGACAGCCTCTTCAATAAGTGGTGCTGGGAAAACTGGACAGGTACATGTAAAAGTATGAGATAAGATCACTCCCTAACACCATACACAAAAATAAGCTCAAAATGGATTAAAGACCTAAATGTAAGGCCAGAAACTATCAAACTCTTAGAGGAAAACATAGGCAGAACACTCTATGACATAAATCACAGCAAGATCCTTTTTGACTCTCCTCCTAGAGAAATGGAAATAAAAATAAACAAATGGGACCTAATGAAACTTCAAAGCTTTTGCACAGCAAAGGAAACCATAAACAAAACCAAAAGACAACCCTCAGAATGCGAGAAAATATTTGCAAATGAAGCAACTGACAAAGGATTAATCTCCAAAATTTATAAGCAGCTCATGCAGCTCAATAACAAAAAAACAACCCAATCCAAAGATGGGCAGAAGACCTAAATACACATTTCTCCAAAGAAGATATACAGACTGCCAACAAACACATGAAAGAATGCTCAACATCATTAATCATTAGAGAAATGCAAATCAAAACTACAATGAGATCCCACCCCTCTAGGTGGGCACAAAGCACCCTTTTGTGATAACATCTTTCAAATTTGTAAATGCAGGTATCAATTGGCATTGATAAGATTGTTTCTTTTGTGGGCCTGTTTGTTTCTAACTCCTCAGTTGCCCCCATTTTCATTTTCTCATTAGAAATTCAGATTCAGGGGACTTCCGGGAAGATGGCAGAAGAGTAAGACGCGGAGATCACCTTCCTCTCCACAGATACACCAGAAATACATCTACGCGTGGAACAACTCCTACGGAACACCTACTGAACGCTGGCAGAAGACCTCAGACCTCCCAAAAGGCAAGGAACCCCCCACGTACCTGGTTAGGGCAAAAGAAAAAACTAAACAGAGACAAAAGGATAGGGACGGGAGCAAGATAAAAACCCACCAGACCTAACAAATGAAGAGGAAATAGGCAGTCTACCTGAAAAAGAATTCAGAATAATGATAGTAAGGTTGATCCGAAATCTTGGAGATAGAATGGACAACAGAATGGACAAACTGCAAGAATCAGTTAACAAGGACCTAGAAGAACTAAAGATGAAGCAAGCAACGATGAACAACACAATAAATGAAATTAAAAGTACTCTAGATGGGATCAATAGCAGAATAACTGAGGCAGAAGAACGGATAAGTGACCTGGAAGATAAAATAGTGGAAATAACTACTGCAGAGCAGAATAAAGAAAAAAGAATGAAAAGAACTGAGGACAGTCTCAGAGACCTCTGGGACAACATTAAACGCACCAACATTCGAATTATAGGGGTTCCAGAAGAAGAAGAGAAAAAGAAAGGGACTGAGAAAATATTTGAAGAGATTATAGTTGAAAACTTCCCTAATATGGGAAAGGAAATCGTTAATCAAGTCCAGGAAGCACAGAGAGTCCCATACAGGATAAATCCAAGGAGAAATATGCCAAGACACATATTAATCAAATTGTCAAAAATTAAATACAAAGAAAACATATTAAAAGCAGCAAGGGAAAAACAACAAATAACACACAAGGGAATCCCCATAAGGTTAACAGCTGATCTTTCAGCAGAAACTCTGCAAGCCAGAAGGGAGTGGCAGGACATATTGAAAGTGTTGAAGGAGAAAAACCTGCAACCAAGATTACTCTACCCAGCAAGGATCTCATTCAGATTTGATGGAGAAATTAAAACCTTTACAGACAAGCAAAAGCTGAGAGAGTTCAGCACCACCAAACCAGCTCTACAACAACTGCTAAAGGAACTTCTCTAGGCAAGAAACACAAAAGAAGGAAAGGACCTACAATAACGAACCCAAAACAATTAAGAAAATGGGAATAGGAACACACATATCGATAATTACCTTAAATGTAAATGGACTAAATGCTCCCACCAAAAGACACAGATTGGCTGAATGGATACAAAAACAAGACCCATATATTTGCTGTCTACAAGAGACCCACTTCAGACCTAGAGACACATACAGACTGAAAGTAAGGGGATGGAAAAAGGTATTTCATGCAAATGGAAACCAAAAGAAAGCTGGAGTAGCAATTCTCATATCAGACAAAATAGACTTTAAACCAAAGACTATTAGAAGAGACAAAGAAGGACACTACATAATGATCAAGGGATCGATCCAAGAGGAAGATATAACAATTGTAAATATTTATGCACCCAACATAGGTGCACCTCAATACATAAGGCAAATACTGACAACCATAAAAGGGGAAATCGACAGTAACACATTCATAGTAGGGGACTTTAACACCCCACTTTCACCAATGGACAGATCATCCAAAATGAAAATAAATAAGGAAACACAAGCTTTAAATGATACATTAAACGAGATGGAGTTAATTGATATTTATAGGACATTCCATCCAAAAACAACAGAATACACATTTTTCTCAAGTGCTCATGGAACACTCTCCAGGATAGATCATATCTTGGGTCACAAATCAAGCCTTGGTAAATTTAAGAAAATTGAAATTGTATCAAGTATCTTTTCTGACCACAACGCCATGAGACTAGGTATCAATTACAGGAAAAGATCTGTAAAAAATACAAACACATGGAGGCTAAACAATACACTACTTAATAATGAAGTGATCACTGAACATCAAAGAGGAAATCAAAAAATACCTAGAAACAAATGACAATGGAGTCACAACGACCCAAAACCTGTGGGATGCAGCAAAAGCAGTTCTAAGGGGGAAGTTTATAGCAATACAAGCCCACCTTAAGAAGCAGGAAACATCTCGAATAAACAACCTAACCTTGCACCTCAAGCAATTAGAGAAAGAAGAACAAAAAAACCCCAAAGCTAGCAGAAGGAAAGAACTCATAAAAATCAGATCAGAAATAAATGAAAAAGAAATGAAGGAAACAATAGCAAAGATCAATAAAACTAAAAGCTGGTTCTTTGAGAAGATAAACAAAATAGATAAACCACTAGCCAGACTCATTAAGAAAAAAAGGGAGAAGACTCAAATCAATAGAATTAGAAATGAAAAAGGAGAGGTAACAACTGACACTGCAGAAATAAAAGAGATCATGAGAGATTACTACAAGCAACTCTATGCCAATAAAATGGACAATCTGGAAGAAATGGACAAATTCTTAGAAATGCACAACCTGCCAAGACTGAATCAGGAAGAAATAGAAAATATGAACAGACCAATCACAAGCACTGAAATTGAAACTGTGATTAAAAATCTTCCAACAAAGAAAAGCCCAGGACCAGATGGCTTCACAGGCGAATTCTATCAAACATTTAGAGAAGAGCTAACACCTATCCTTCTCAAACTCTTCCAAAATATAGCAGAGGGAGGAACACTCCCAAACTCCTTCTACGAGGCCACCGTCACCTTGATACCAAAACCAGACAAGGATGTCACAAAGAAAGAAAACTACAGGCCAATATCACTGATGAACATAGATGCAAAAATCCTCAACAAAATACTAGCAAACAGAATCCAACAGCACATTAAAAGGATCATACACCATGATCAAGTGGGGTTTATTCCAGGAATGCAAGGATTCTTCAATATACGCAAATCTATCAATGTGATAAACCATATTAACAAACTGAAGGAGAAAAACCATATGATCATCTCAATAGATGCAGAGAAAGCTTTTGACAAAATTCAACACCCATTTATGATAAAAACCCTGCAGAAAGTAGGCATAGAGGGAACTTTCCTCAACATAATAAAGGCCATATATGACAAGCCCACAGCAAACATCATCCTCAATGGTGAAAAACTGAAAGCATTTCCACTAAGATCAGGAACAAGACAAGGTTGCCCACTCTCACCACTCTTATTCAACATTGTTTTGGAAGTTTTAGCCACAGCAATCAGAGAAGAAAAGGAAATAAAAGGAATCCAAATCGGAAAAGAAGAAGTAAAGCTGTCACTGTTTGCAGATGACATGATCCTATACATAGAGAACCCTAAAGATGCTACCAGAAAACTACTAGAGCTAATCAATGAATTTGGTAAAGTGGCAGGATACAAAATTAATGCACAGAAATCTCTGGCATTCCTATATACTAATGATGAAAAATCTGAAAGTGAAATCAAGAAAACACTCCCATTTACCATTGCAACAAAAAGAATAAAATATCTAGGAATAAACCTACCTAAGGAGACAAAAGATCTGTATGCAGAAAATTATAAGACACTGATGAAAGAAATTAAAGATGATACAAATAGATGGAGAGATATACCATGTTCTTGGATTGGAAGAATCAACATTGTGAAAATGACTCTACTACCGAAAGCAATCTATAGATTCAATGCAATCCCTATCAAACTACCACTGGCATTTTTCACAGAACTAGAACAAAAAATTTTGCAATTTGTATGGAAACACAGAAGACCCCGAATAGCCAAAGCAATCTTGAGAACGAAAGAAGGAACTGGAGGAATCAGGCTCCCAGACTTCAGACTATACTACAAAGCTACAGTTATCAAAACGGTATGGTACTGGCACAAAAACAGAAAGATAGATCAATGGAACAGGATAGAAAGCCCAGAGATAAACCCACGCACATATGGTCACCTTATCTTTGACAAAGGAGGCAGAAATGTACCGTGGAGAAAGGACAGCCTATTCAATAAGTGGTGCTGGGAAAACTGGACAGCTACATGTAAAAGTATGAAGTTAGATCACTCCCTAACACCATACACAAAAATAAGCTCAAAATGGATTAAAGACCTAAATGTAAGGCCAGAAACTATCAAACTCTTAGAGGAAAACATAGGCAGAACACTCTATGACATAAATCACAGCAAGATTCTTTCTGACCCACCTCCTAGAGTAATGGAAATAAAAACAAGAGTAAACAAATGGGACCTAATGAAACTTAAAAGCTTTTGCGCAGCAAAGGAAACCATAAAGAAGACCAAAAGACAACCCTCAGAATGGGAGAAAATATTTGCAAATGAAGCAACTGACAAAGGATTGATCTCCAAAATTTATAAGCAGCTCATGCAGCTTAATAACAAAAAAACAAACAACCCAATCCAAAAATGGGCAGAAGACCTAAATAGACATTTCTCCAAAGAAGATATACAGAGTGCCAACAAACACATGAAAGAATGCTCAACATCACTAATCATGAGAGAAATGCAAATCAAAACTACAATGAGATATCATCTCACACCAGTCAGAATGGCTATCATCAAAAAATCTACAAACAATAAATGCTGGAGAGGCTGTGGAGAAAAGGGAACCCTCTTACACTGTTGGTGGGAATGTAAATTGATACAGCCACTGTGGAGAACAGTATGGAGGTTCCTTAAAAAGCTACAAATAGAACTACCATATGACCCAGCAATCCCACTACTGGGCATATACCCTGAGAAAACCATAATTCAAAAAGAGTCATGTACCAAAATGTTCATTGCAGCTCTATTTACAATAGCCCAGAGATGGAAACAACCTAAGTGTCCATCATCGGATGAATGGATAAAGAAGATGTGGCACATATATACAATGGAATATTACTCAGCCATAAAAAGAGACGAAATTGAGCTATTTGTAATGAGGTGGATAGACCTAGAGTCTGTCATACAGAGTGAAGTAAGTCAGAAAGAGAGAGACAAATACCGTATGCTAACACATATATATGGAATTTAAAAAAAAAATGTCATGAAAAACCTAGGGGTGAAACAGGAATAAAGACACAGACTTACTAGAGAATGGACTTGAGGCTATGGGGAGGGGGAAGTGTAAACGGTGACAAAGCGATAAAGAGGCATGGACATATATACACTACCAAACGTAAGGTAGATAGCTAGTGGGAAGCAGCCGCATAGCACAGGGAGATCAGCTCGGTGCTTTGTGACCACCTGGAGGGGTGGGATAGGGAGGGTGGGAGGGAGGGAGACGCAAGCGGGAAGAGATATAGGAATATATGTATATATATAACTGATTCATTTTGTTGTGAAGCTGAAACTAACATACCATTGTAAAGCAATTATACTCCAATAAAGATGTTAAAAAAAAAAAAAAAAACTACAATGAGATATCATCTCACACCAGTCAGAATGGCCATCATCAAAAAATCAAGAAACAATATAGGCTGGAGAGGGTGTGGAGAAAAGGGAACACTCTTGCACTGCTGGTGGGAATGTGAATTGGTACAGCCACTATGGAGAACAGTATGGAGTCCTTAAAAAACTACAAATAGAACTACCATATGACCCAGCAATCCCACTACTGGGCATATACCCTGAGAAAACCAAAATGTTCATTGCAGCTCTATTTACAATAGCCTGGGGATGGAAACAACCTAAGTGTCCATCATCGGATGAATGGATAAAGAAGATGTGGCACATATATACAATGGAATATTACTCAGCCATAAAAAGAAACGAAATTGAGCTATTTGTAATGAGGTGGATGGACCTAGAGTCTGTCATAGGGTGAAGTCAGAAAGAGAAAGACAAATACCATATGCTAACACATATATATGGAATTTAAGAAAAAAAATGACATGAAGAACCTAGGGGTAAGACAGGAATAAAGACACAGACCTACTAGAGCATGAACTTGATGATATGGGGAGGGGGAAGGGTAAACTGTGACAAAGTGAGAGAGTGGCATGGACATATATACACTACCAAACGTAAAATAGATAGCTAGTGGGAAGCAGCCGCATAGCACAGGGAGATCAGCTCGATGCTTTGCGACCACCTAGAGGGGTGGGATAGGGAAGGTGGGAGGGAGGAAAACGCAAGAGGGAAGAGATATCGGAACATATGTATATGTATAACTGATTCACTTTGTTATAAAGCAGAAACGAACAAACCATTGTAAAGCAATTATACTCCAATAAAGATGTAAAAATAAAATAAAATAAAAAATACATAGCTCCTCCATGGGCCCTAAGTGAGCTTTTTTCCTATTTGGAACTCTATGGTCCTTTAGGTATATTTCCACTATTTTTGGCTATTTTAAGCCTGTTTTAAATTCAAACAATCTAATTGATTGACACAGTGCATGGCTAAAGAATATATGTATCACAAATCTGTCATAAACCTAGGCCAACTGGCTTCTCCCCACAGACCCAGAGTTAACACATATAGAATTGGGGCAAGTGGGGTGCAAGAGAAGAGTTTCAGGGAAGGGTGCAGTGTCCTTAAGCTTAAGAAAGGGATTTATGTAAAAAAATCTGGAAGGACACGCTGATAGAAAATTCATGTCCACTTTTATCTGTTTTATATACTGGAGGTCTACATGAGATTTTTTCAAGAATGGGTTCCACTGCTTTAAACAAAAAAAGCTTGGACACCAATGAGGTAGAAGGAAGGGATGGCTGATGCTCAGTTCAGTCATGACTACTGTTTCTTTGGATATTAATTGGCAGGCATTCATGGCTATGGCTGACTGAGAAGTGGTTGGGAATGAATTCCAAGGCATTCTCCAGAATGGCTCTACCCAGTACTCTCTTAAAAATCTGATTTACAGCCATAAAAGAGCCCTCATAATTAAAACCTTCACCCCAAACTTCAATCCTAAATAGATGTAGGTTTTTCAAGCACTATGGTGGGCATAAAGGGAATGCACAGTTTTCTGGAAAATGCTAAGCAATCCCTTCAGGATGGAAGCCCATATCAGGAGGTAGCTGCAGTGATCAATATAAGATGTTGATCTTATGATCAACATCTAGACCTAACATGTTGAGTTTAAACCCCAGAGCTACTCCTTACTAGCTATGTGGTCTAGGGGAGGTTCTGTAACCTGTACAAGCCTCAGGATTTTTACATGTAAAATGTAAACTACATAGGAATACTCTAAAGATTAATTACCTGTAAAGTGGTTTGTACTGAGACTCGCACAGATCAAACCTCCTCAAATGTTAGTTTACGTATCATCACATTGGGAACAAAGATTTGAAGATAAAATGTAAAGTGGTTTGGAGAATAGAAAGCAGTACAACACAGAGAGGGCATGAAATCAATAGAGAATAGGGAACATGAAGAGGGGAGATGTGAAACTAGAGATTTCATGATCTGCTAAGGTTTGGGCTTCACTCTATAGGGTATGGGGATCCACTGAAAGTTGTTTAGTAGTTCACTTGTTCAGAAAAATACATTCTAAATGCTTACTCTGTGCCAAGCACCATTTTAGTGGAGGAAACAAGAAGGTAAATAAGGCAAGTCCATTATTTAGGAGACACAGACTTATTAATCCTGAGATGGGAGTTACAATAAAAGTATACACCAAGTGCTATGTGAACAGAGAGGGTGAAGTTTAGATGAATAAGACTGGCAGAGAAGGGAGAGATCTTCCTAAAAGTATAAGCAGCAGGTCAGAATGGGGTTTGACCGAAAAATGAAGAGAGGTTTATAATATGAGAGGAAGAACAGAAGTATAGCCTCCCACTGAGGAAGTTTAGAATAGTTGGGATTCCAACATTTGTACCTCCAGGCATCATGCTAAACCTAAAGCAGTGGACCCTAAAAATCAGCTTCCTCAGGTTCCACAAGCCTCTTGTTCTTTTGTTTTTTTAACTTTTCATTTTATGTTGGAGTATAGCCAATTAAGTATGTTGTGATAGTTTCAGGTGCACAGCAAAGGGCAGAGTCCACAAGCCTCTTGAAGATACAGATAAAACAGCTTCCAATACTTAGGGAGTCATCCCAGAAAGAAGTTTACTCCTCTGAAGCTTATCACTGCTTGACTCTTAGGAGCTACTTTGGAGAGGACATCAACAAAACTTCTCTCTTGTCCATTTAAGAAGTTCACAATCATCGCCAGTTGAAAATGGCGATGGGATAAAGTGTGCACCCACGAATTGAAAGAAACAGGATAAGGATTACAAAAATTTTAAGTAGTTCAATGAAAGGGTGGTAGGCTGGATAACACCTCCCCAACAAAGATGTCCATGCCTTAATTCCTAAAACCTGTGAATATGTCTGTCACCTTACGTGTTAATGGGAACTTTGCATATGTGATTAAGTTAAGGGTCTAGAGAAGGAAATAGGATGATAGAAGCTGAGGTTGGAGTGATGCACTTTGAGGATGGAAGAAGGGGCCATGAGCCAAAGAATGTAGTCTTTTTCCATAAGCTGGAAAAGACAAGGAAACAAATTCTCCCCCTTGAGCCTCCAGAGGGAACACAGCTCCATGAACACCTTTAGCTCCATGAGACTCATTTCAGACTTTTGACTTCAAGAATCAAAAAAGAATAAATGTATTTTAAGCCACTAAGTTTGTAGTCAGTTTGTTAAAAAAATATATATCTATATCTATATCTATATATATAGGGCCTCCCTGGTGGTGCAGTGGTTGAGAGTCCGCCTTCCGATGCAGGGGATACGGGTTCGTGCCCCGGTCCGGGAAGATCCCACATGCCGCAGAGCGGCGGGGCCCATGAGCCATGGCCGATGAGCCTGCACATCCGGAGCCTCTGGACAAATATATATATATATATATGTATATGTGTGTGTGTGTGTGTGTGTGTGTGTGTGTGTGTGTGTGTGTGTGTGTGTAATATGGGGAGAGAGGGCCTCCTCCAAAGACCTCAAAGCTCAAGTATTTTATTAATCCCCTCAACAGCCTAGAGAAGATAAAGAAAATGGAAACAGAGAAGTTAGAGCAAGTCATTCAAGACTAAATAGCAGAACAGGGAAGGAAAATACTACCAAGTTTAATACCCAGAATGAAACATGATTCTTCCAACTCCAAAAATGCGGAAAGCTCTCTGGAAGACTACCAAGCTTCATTTGACTGAGAAGTTCAGATCCTGCCCATAGGGAAGCCCAGGCATTTCATTTTGATGCAATCTCAGGGTCACAGTAAAAGAAAATGGCGGCCCATATTTGGTTATCCTCACTGCCAGTAAAATAATGTCCATGCTGCAAGAACTAGTACTAATGCACCCCACAGCCAGGGGTGCCCAGCCCCAACCCAAATAAAAGTATGTCAATATTAGCCACAGAGATGGAGAAAATTCTCTTACCCTCCCAGGGTAGTCAAAGTCTGTGCTAATGTTTATGGGAGAAAAAGAGAAAAAACAAAGTCAGGAAGAAAACATATCTTTATCACTCACATCCCCAAGCAGATAAACAGACTAAGAACCTTAGGGAATGCCAAATTTAGTTCTTTGCATCATTCCCAACTTGCATATCTCCTGAAAATATATTTAAATACTATTATCAATAACACCACCTCCTAAAATAAACATTTTTCATTTATGAATTTATGCCCATTTTGACCATGTGAAACCTGCAAATTAAACATAAACCAGGAGATGAAGGCAATAAGGCAGACAATCTCCAGCTAAGAAATCTGAAGAAAAAAAAATTATATATATATATATATATATATATATGGAATGAAAAAGTCAATCTTTGATGAAATAATTGCTTCTGCTGTTATTTTTTGCTATTGCTTCAGAAATGTTCTCTCTCTCTCTCTCTCCCTTTTTTGTCCCTATAGCGAGGTGCCCTGCTGCTGTGCAGATGAAAGGTCCAGTCTCTTTGAAATTTCATGCAGAGCTCTTTCACAACATCGAAGCTTTAAAGGCCCACGGCAAATTCAACATATTGTTACACTTGATGGAAGGAGATAAAAATTACATGCAAAATATACTGTATATTCATTTTCTGGAAATACTACAAAGTTACAGTTTCCCAGTAACCAATATGGACTTACATATTCTGATTTCAATATTTAGAAACACAAAAGATGCACATGGAGTACTGAAGCAAAAGTAAGAATGAAAAGTCAAATCACCCAAGGTTAGATTAGGGTCCTAGGAAGTGTGAATAATTTTATTCATAGTTTTCCTAAATTATTTTAGATATATGAAGCATATTTAAAAGACACCAAAAGATACGAAGGGGAAAAAAACAGATTTTCTCAAACTTGTATATATCATGGGGTTCTTTACCCTAAGTTATTTTTATATCTCTAAGAAAAACATGGTGATTACTGCTTTTTTATTTTCACATATAAAATTATCTCAAGAAAACATTAAGAGCTAGAACTGAAGATATTGGTATGTAGAGCTTGGTACTGTCAAAAGCAAGTTCATCAGGGCTTCCCTGGTGGCGCAGTGGTTGAGAGTCCGCCTGCCGATGCAGGGGACGCGGGTTCATGCCCCGGTCCGGGAGGATCCCACATGCCGCGGAGCGGCTGGGCCCGCTGAGCCTGTGCGTCCGGAGCCTGTGCTCCGCAACGGGAGGGGCCCCAGCAGTGAGAGGCCCGCATAACGCAAAAAAAAAAAAAAAAAAAAGCAAGTTCATCAATCGTTACTCATTAATAAGGCTTAATTATAATAGGTGAACTTGATTTTAAAATTCTAAGTTCACAAGTTAAACATCATTATCTTTACATCTAAATTTTAGGTGTTTTATTGTAGCTGTTTTTAAATGGCCCCACTTGGCCAGCCTCATTCATTTGCATTTACTCATTTTCTTTCAAACATTTAGTGGATACCTACTATATGCCAGGCACTGTGCTAGGTGTTAGGAGTGAAAAACCAGAAAGATGTGGTCCCTGTCTCCAGAGGGATTACAATATAGTAAAAGGAGATGAACACAGTAAAAGGTAAGCATGACAAACCCTCTGAGGTCCTATGGCAGAAGTAGGGATATCATGGTAGCACAAAGAGTAGTTGATTGGTTTCTCCTGTAGGAAGAGAAAAAGTTGTATGCAGGCATCAGTCCTTGACCAGAGGCTTAGAAACCACCTCGGCACTGATGAAATAAACCAAGGCAGTAGTAGTAGAGTTGGGGAAAAGGGGACAGATTTTGGAAAAATCATGAATACAAAACCTGCAGGACTTGGCTATTGATTAGAAGTAGAAAGCCAGAGCATGAAAGAAGCGTAGGATGAATGCCTGATTTCTAATACTGGTATCATTCACCAATTCGTTCATCATTTCAACAGTTATTTACTACCTAAGAGGTGCCAGACATTGTTCTAAACACTGGAGACATAACAGTGACCATTTAAGAATCCAAACTCCTAAACTTAGAGATGACAAATGGAGAACTACAACAAATAAGTACTATAAGAATACATAAGCACTGTGAAGAAAATAGGGCAGTTTCAAGGAACATAGAGAAGGCCAAGACAGCTTTGTCATGGTGAGCAAGATGAAATTGCAGATGCAGGCAAGCAGGGTCAGATTACATTAGGCTTATAGGCTGGGTAAGAATTTTGTTTTAGTGTAACAGAAGAAATTTTGCAGGTTTTAAGCAGAAGTGACAACAGATCATTGGGGAAGTAGATCAGGGAGCAAAAAAGGAATCAGAGAGGCTAGCTCGAAGGCTCTTGCAGTGATCTAGACTGGAAATAATGGTGACTTGGAGCAGGTGAGAAAAGTTGAGCATTCCCAGGGTCCCTTTTAGGGGTGGAGTTGGAAGGTTTTGTGAATGGGTTAGCTGTGCAGGGTAAGGAAAATAGATCAAGTTTATTCTTGGGCTTTGCTTGAGGGACTGGGTAAATAAAGAAACTGGGATGGGCAAGACTTGGGGCAGAAGCAAGGCAGGGGAGGGGAATCAAAATAGTTTGGAGAATGTTAGGTTTGAGACACCTCTTAGACATCAAAGTAGAGTTAACAAGTAGGCAGCTGGTTATATGAGATCAACTGAGAAAAGAGGTCAGGGCTGGATATGAATTTGGGAATCTCTCAGTATATAGATGCAAAGTCCTGGGGCTGAGTGAGATGACAGGGCTTGGGGCAGGGGTGGCAGTGGGAGGGACTGTCAATAGATGAGAGATCCCTGAGGATCTCCCACACTAGAGATCAGGCAGAAAAGGTTAACAAGGTCAGCAAAAGAGACCATGAAGCTGCAGCCACCAAGACAGGAAGGAAACCAGGACAGTGTGATGTCACAAAAGCCAAAAGGACAGTGTTTCAAGAAGAAGGGAGTGGTTCACTATGGGAAAAAAAATTTTGAAAGGTCAAGAAATATGAGGACATAGAAGTAACCATTGGATTGAAAATCATTAAGATTTTTGGTGACCTTAAAAAGAGAGTTTCTGTGCAGTTGAGTGAACAGCACACCTATGACTGTTTTGAGAAGATAATGAGATGTAAGGAAGCACAATCAGCTAGTGTCAGCAACTTTTATGATTTAAATTTTGTTGTAAAAGGCAACATAGAGATGAGGCCTTAGCCAAGTTGGGGAGTGAGGAGATAAGAAGTTATGGGAAAGGAGATGGCAGAGCATGTGTTCATTTGCTGATAGTAACAATTCTGTAGAGAGGCAGAAATTGATGATGCAAAGAAGTGAAGCTTTAAGAAGGCAAAAGGAGATTTGATCCAGAATATAAGAAGTGGCGTTTCTTTGATTTTGATTTTTTTCATCTATAAAGCATATTTCCAAATTTAAGAAATCTGAATATACACTATATTAAATGATTTTATTGAATCAATGTTAATTTTCTTAGATGTGAGAATGATAATGCAGTCATGCAATGAAGTGTTCTTTTCCTAGGCAGTAAATGCTGAAGTATTTAGGGATGAAATAAATGACATTTGCAACTACTTTCAAACGATTTTAGAAAAAAAGATATACGAAAAGGACTGATAGATAAAACAAATGTGGCAAAATATTAATAATCGGTAGATCTAGGAGTAGTTGGGTGCTTTCTGTGCTATTTTTTCAACTTCTCTATTGATTTGAAATTTTTCCAAATTAAAGTTGCATGGAGGAATTACAGAGGTTTGGGATAACCCTCTCCCCACTGGACCTTCTAAATCAGAATCTCTGGAGATGGGACCTAGGAATCTGCTTTTTATAAAGGCTCCCATGATGATTTTGATTCGCAGCTCAATTGTAATTAATCATTATTGCTGCATACTAACCACTCCAAAGTTTACTGGCTTAAAAGAACAACGATTTTATTTGCTCACAAATTTGTGGGTCAAGAATTTGGGTAGGACTCGGCAGAGCAGTGACTTGGCTGGGACTGAATCTAAAAAAAAAAAAAATGGTACTGATGAACCAGGTTGCAGGGCAGAAAAAAAGAGGTAGACATAGAGAATGGACTTGAGGACATGGGGTGGGAGGGCGAAGCTGGGGCGAAGTGAGAGTAGCATCGACATATATACACTACCGAATGTAAAATAGTTGGCTGGTGGGAAGCAGCAGCATAGCACAGGGAGATTGGCTTAGTGCCTTGCAACCACCTAGAGGGGTGGGATAGGGAGGATGGGGGGGAGGCTTAAGAGGGAGGGGATATGGGGACATGTGTATGCATATGGCTAATTCGCTTTGTTGTACAACAAAAACTAACACAATATTGTGAAGCCATTATAGTCCAATAACAATCTACTAAAAAAAAAAAAAAAAAGACTGTCTGACTCACTGACTGTGGCCTTGGTGCTCAGCTGGAGCTGCTCCACGGGGACTCTATCTCCAGCAGGATAGTCTGGAATCCTTTACCTAACAGCTATGTTCCCCCTCTATGGAAACAGAAGTTATGGGACTTGGGCTTAGAAGTCTAAAATATCAGTTCCATCACATCCTATCTGTCAAAGCAGGTCACAAAGCCAGCCCAGGTTCAAGGGAGTAGAGAAAGAGACTCCATTTCTTGATGGCAAGAACAACAACATCACACTAACAAAGCAGGTGTGGAGCAGAAAGGTGTGATTCACTGGGGGACTGTTACATCAACTACAGACACCCACTAAATTAGACTACTAACTTAAGTAATACAAGTCCTCACTTAAATAATACAAGCTTGTGTCACACCCTGAGTATCCTGTCCATATGTAAATGATTCTTCTAAAACTGTCTGAAAACAATTCATTTTCTTAATTTGGAAGAGACTTGCAATTTTATGGTGCTAATAATTTGCTCAGTAGGCCATAAACATTCCAAAAGTAAAATCCAAATCCAATCTATCCCACTTATCCCCAGTCTCCAGGACCCAGATTCAGATCACAGCAGTTCTGCAAACTAAGGGACAATAAAAGAGGTTCTAGAAGAGTCTCAACAAGTTCTCACCAACCTCACAAATGGGGAGCAGAACTGGAATGGGATGCTCTTCTTGTGTAGAGGAGTAGCCTTTCCTCATTTTTGCCCTAGGGGTGATGACAGAGGCCATACCTATAACCTCTTCTTCAGTAACCTTTTTAAGCTTCATTAGCTGATCACCATGTTAACAGAGGTAACCAGGCCTCCAGCCAGGATCCTGAATAGGAGTGTAAGGCTGGCACCTCCCAAAGCAGAGTGACAGAGAAGATGGGAGACAGCACTCTAGCTCGCATCACCATTACCAGAAACTCCAAAATAGTGGTGTCTGAATTAACGTGATTTTTGTTATGTGTACTTATGAGACTTAATTAAAGCATATGTGGGACAGGCACATATGTGTCCCTGAACAGAATAGTTTTTCACACATGGTCCTCCCTATGGAAAAATTTTATTCTATCAGCTGTCAAAATCAAAAACTGCATCTGATACTACTCCTGAAGAATTAAGGTGTGTGCAAGACTGACCCTTTCTGTGCCCCGTGTTTACCTGTGCATATAAACTACCTTGTAATTGTATCCACTGGAGTTGCAGAGTGTGGCAGCAGTATATTTTGAACCCAAAGCTACCTGACTTAAAGCCTGAGCTACTCGCACTACACCAAGCATTGAAAAACTGAAGAGGTATGAATTTCTGATTACAGAAATTAGAGAATCAATTAGCCGGATTAGGAGGTATCTGACTTTCTCAAGGGCTCCTGAAATCACCCACAGAGGAGAACTCAGTAGTGGAAATATGTTACAGTTCCACGGGCTCTAGTCCTGACTCGTCTATCATGAATGAGCTGTGTGACCTTGGAGAAGCCACTTTTCTCTGGGCTCCCTGTATTCATCTGGGAAGAGTCTTAATTACAGCTGATTACCCTTAAGATCAAGACACCTATATGTGCCCACAATGTTTATATTAAGAGCACTTCAATTGAATGCATGCGCTCTTTAAGAACAGATAAATATTTGAAGTGCATGAAAACCATCATGGAGATGATGGTTGACTATCAATTACAATGTACTTTAAGAGCATACACTTCATTGAGTTTTTACTTTGTCCTACTGTCCTCTAAACAATTTCCACTTGACAACATATTTAGTTTAGTTTAAAATATATTTTCATTTCAAATTTGTATCTTTAAATTCTTGGCATCCCAGAAATTTTTTCTTCATTTTCCAATGACACTTTAAAACTTCCCTCATATTATCTACATTACGAGATGTTTCTGTCATTTTTGTTTACATTTTCACCCCTATTTTAGTTACAGGAAGTATTCCCAATGCCACTCAATGGTTTTATTACACAACAGTATAAATTATTACAACTCCATCAACATTTATGAGTACTACTATCTAAGCAGTGTGTGTGTTTTACTGAAATAATCTATAGATAAGGTGTGTGGGCATACATGAGTAGCATTTTCTTGAACTTTCAAAATTTGGTCTATGACTGATATCCAGAGATAATCAGTTAGGCAAAATCAAATATTAAAATTGGTCATAATTAGTACTGATCACATACTAAAATAATGATGTGAGAAATGTTTTGCAAAATGTAAAATGTTATATATATATATGTCCAAGTACTATTAGGAAATTCAGGTAGCCACCATATGGCTCCAAATTTCAGCTGATAGATAAATCTTTGTAACACTAAAATTCCAGGTGAAAGGCAACTGACTAAAAGATAACCTCTAAAAATAACATATAATCTGAAAATCTAATGAATGTTCAACTGCAATAAGTAATAATACATGTTGGCTTTTATTGAACAACCATGAGGTCCCAGACAGAGCTAAAGGCTTTACTTTCATCATACACTTTTAATTCTCACAACTGGCTTTGCCTCCTTAACTTTCCCACTACTCAGCATGTATAGAAACCCATGAAGCTTGTCCCCCTGCTGGAGGCCTGAGGTGACAGAGCCAAGATCAACACTCAGACCTTTTGTGGGAGAGGCACACAAATGAGGAGGTTCTGCCTAGCAAACTAGTGACTTCCCCGTTTTATAGATGAAGACACTGAGGCCTGAGGCATTAACCAACTTGTCCAAGATCTCACAGCTAGTTAGTGGCAAAACTGAAACCTGAAACCAAGTAGTTCCCCAACCTCGATTTTAATGGCTACATTCCACTGGCTGGCAAGGGGAAGTTTATTAAAAATCTCCCCACTGATCAATTAAAAATTCAAGGAACAACAACTCTTAAAATTTCTGGACTTGCTTAAAATCATGCCCTTTAAGTAATCAAGACCATTTATGTTGTTTTCCATCACTGAACTTATTAAACAGTGCTACTGCCACTTCTCCAGCTCAGGAATCAGGCAAAGTTTGAAGCATTAGGATTTATGCTGAAATATTCCATGGGGTCCTTCTCTGCCTATTTCTCTCAAAACTTTGTTTCTATTAGTAAAATATTAACAGCTTTGCCCCATATGAAACTAACAACAGAAAGATATTATGTAACTGATATATTCTGCAAAAATATGCACATGCAAGTAGCTTACACAAAACTGTAACTAAGGGGCAACTGAATAGATGTTACTTATAAAAAAGTCTCCTTTAAGTTAATCAGATAAAGAACACACACCAAAGAATCAAAGAAATAGAATATACCCTCAAGTTATATCACAAGGAAAAAAAAACCTCTCTGGATAAGAAATTCAGGTTTATTTTATCTTAAATCAGACCAAGGGGATTTAGGTTGGTTTTTTAATTTACTTGTTCATAATGACCTCTCAGATTAATCATACTTTTTATAGAATATTATTATTAATTAGACATGTCATTGCTTCAGGCAGAAAATTATTGGATAGTAAAAAGGTCTATATTCCAAAGGCTCATAAGAGAAAGATTTCCATTTCTATCATTGCACATCTCTTTCAGTTCCAATTCTCAGTGGAAATAACTCAACAATTTCAGTCCTTGTAACACTAACATTTAGAAGTGTCTCCCATTTACAAGATAGCTGAACTAGGGTTTGTCTTATAAGACTTTTTTTTATGTTACTGTATTTACAAGCCAATTATATTTTCTTAGGGTATGCAGGTTCAGAAGACAACCTTTCCATGTCGCTCAGATTTTTATCATCTTCCATTAGGGGTCTTAGAACTGAGGCATGGGGAAGAACAATTGGGTCATCGGTTTTATCCATCAGGCTGGTGTCCTCTAAAATGCTCTTGATGCCATCTGGTTGTCTCTCACAAGTCACTTCGGCTTCCTCCTCATTCCCATAAGCCCCTTGTGTTTTTATCTGTGCCACTCTAACCACATAGGAAAACTATATTTCCCCCTATAGGTCAGGACTCTGAGGCTCTCTCTGATACCTACATTTCTTTTGCTCCCACACTATGCTACATCCAAAAGGCATCTAAAATCATATTGCTTTCCAGAGCTCCAGCATAAGAACAAGGGCACAGGTAACTCTGTCCCCAGGTTCCTCAGTTTATGAGTTGGTCCTACTGTCTACTCTCACCCTCCATCCTCCCTTTCTCCTCTAGCCTCCTCACTCTGAGCATCCAAGCAAATGACTTGGCCTCCCATTTCACAGTGAAAAATAGGAGACTAACAAAGCCAAACTCCCTCAACTTCTGGCCCATTTACCATTGAATTTTCCTAGCTGTACAAAGTTCATCTCTTCACTTGCATCCCATTTCTCATTCCACCCTCTTCAGGAATCTCCCTCCATCAATTGCCTTCCTCTGTATCTTCATCCTCTCTCCTTTGACTCTCTCCCTTCAGCTTCTAAGATAAATATGTGACTGTCATTAAAATATACACAGCATCAGAAAGAAGAACCACACACATAACTCTCCCTAGACCCTTTTATCTCTCATCTTCCCGTCACAGCTAAGCTTCTTCAAAAAAAAATACTGAGAAAAATTTTCCAGGCAAAAAGAAGAGTATTTGTATACACCCTGGGATGGAAATGATCATGACTCTCATGAGAAACTTGAAGGTCTGTGTGGGTGGAGAATCAATAGAGTGGTGGGAAGTGAGACAAGGGATAGAGAACACTGGCCTTATGATTCATGAAGGATTTTAACCTACACCATGGACTTGAAGATCAAATAGGAGTGTGAATATTAAGTGCCTAGTGCACATAATATAGCTATGGTTATTTTAAAACATATGACCCTGACTTTCTTCTTACTTCATTAGAACACCCTCCAAGGCTACAGAAGTGAGAGCAATCCCTTCGTCACTGGGCTGAAAGCCTACTTGATGGAGACTTTATGCAGGATAAAGTTGAAATCTCTCAGCTCCACACAGAGGCCTCATTTGGAAGCATTTGGAAACAGTAATAGGTACACAGGCGATATATGTAGCACAATAAACATGCGTTACAGATAAATATGCTAAACTAAGAAATATAAAACTTGCCCTGTAGCTCCTATTCTGGTAGATGGAGGTTGGGTGTGTAGAGTGAGAAACTGGACTAGAAATTGTCAGTTAAAGATAATTCCATCTCGCAGGACAACTAAATTCAAAAGGTAAACCTGGACTGAATGCTGGAGTAGAAAAACTGCTTTAAAAGGACATCATTAGGAGAAAGGATGAAATTGCAGTATGTACTGTAGACTATATAGAAGTGCTCTATCAATGTTAAACTTTCTGAATTTGATATGGTTATGTAACAGAATATCCTTGTTCTTAAAAAATACACACAGAAAGACTGAGGGGCAAAAAGGCATGATTTATGCAAGCTACTCTCAAATGGTTCAAAAACTAATTTTTAATATAAACAGTATTTTATGATATAATAAATTCTCATATTATATATAATTATATGAGAGAGACTGCTAAAGCTTAAGTTGTAAATTGGTGGTTCTGAGTAAAGGATATACAGGAGCTCTTTGTTTTTTTTTTTTTTAACAACATTTGGGGTTCAAGAGCTGGACCCTGAGCTGTCCTCTAGGTCCTCACTGCCCTGTAGCCTCCAGAGAGATGCCTCTTTCCCTCTTGGTCACCCTGCAGTGTCCCCTGCTGAAGTCCTCAGCTGATAGAACTTGTGATCTCTTCTGGCACTGTTGGGGCCCAGTAGGTTTCCCCATCTTTGCAGACTTGGCCTTATTTAAGCCCTTGCTTATTGTCTCTGGATAATGCAAAAGGAGCTTTGGAAAACAGAAGTCCCTCTTTCTCTCTTGACAAGCCAGACTCTCAAGACTACTGTCTTACTGCAACTTCCCCCCAAAACTTAAATTTGATGCTCAAAGTTGAGCACTTTGTTGGTAGTTCTAACCTTTTGCCTTTTCCCCCAACACTGTGAAACCTGTGCTTCAATGAAGGGTACAACCCATGGCATCTTTGTTTACAGGAAAAAAAAACACATCTGCATAACATTTTCATAAAGATAGTTCTTACATGTAGTTTCCATTTCAACAATTTAACTAGTCTCAATCTTTATTTTCTACTTCCTCAGGTGGCAGAACCACAGTTAACACTGAGTATAAAAATCCTCAAGGTCTTGATAGTCATCAACTACAATCAAAAATGGCTATACAGGGCTTCCCTGGTGGTGCAGTGGTTGAGAGTCCGCCTGCCGATGCGGGGGACGCGGGTTCGTGCCCCGGTCCGGGAGGATCCCACATGCCGCGGAGCGGCTGCGCGTGGGCCATGGCCACTGAGCCTGCGCGTCCGGAGCCTTTTGGCTCCGCGGCGGGAGAGGCCACAACAGTGAGAGGCCCGCGTACCTCTAAATAAAAAAAAAAAAAAAAAAAAAAATGGCTATACAGATATAAAATGCAAGGTTTAGTAAAAAGAAATGGGTAAATTTTATACAAACAGATTTCCACAACTCTTTGACATACTAAATGATCAAGTGATTCTTTACATAGTTAAAATTTTAATTAAAAAAATCTACCTTGCATGTCCTACTTATTTTCACTATAATTAAAATTTATAAGCCACAGCTACTACATCCAAGCAAGGCAGAAAACTATAGGTTTTATAATGGGTCCTCCCTGCCTCATCTCCCACATCTCCCACCCCTAGTAATGGATTAGGATAAAAATATTCATTTTCTACTTAAACTAAGTAATCACAACAGTTGTAGGCATGTATGGAAATTCAATATAGGGTTCAACAATTACCAATAGGTAGAAAGAATTTAAAGTGGCAAAATTATAATGAAGTACCTAACAAAGCTTAGCTGCACTGGGAACGGCTCCAACTCTCCCATGGTGAAAGGAGATCTGTGAGGCTTTAATTTTGGGGGGCCCTGGTTGGCTACAAAGCCACAAAAGGGGACTGGACATTGAGAGAAGGGGAAGCAGGACGATGGCATCTCTTCAACATGCTTAGGTTGATCTCATTACCTCCCTAGCCCGTTTTGATCAGCATATAAAGACCAGGGTTTTGTGTGTGGTTTTTTGTGTGTGTCATTTAATGCTTACAAATCTCAGATGCAAAGAGGAAACTAAGAAAGATTTAAAACCTTATTATTTCGGAGTAATAAATTTGGGGGTCTTTGATTTCCTTGAAAAACTGAAAAGAAAAAACAAGAGGACCTTGCTTTATTTGTGATAGGTGTGCCATTAACTTTGCTAGAAGGGCATTTATCCTTTTAAAGGCATACTTAATATGCCCTTAAAACATAGTAAATATGTATCTTATAATAAGATGTTTTCCTCATGTTTCCTTTGGGTAAAGTCTGTCTAGTACATCCTTTTAAGGATAAATAGATGCTTTTAGAAAAACGGAGTTAAGATATCAACTTTTACTTTTAGGTTCACTTGAAATATTCCATGGCCTCTCTCTTTGTATCCTACTTGTATATGCAATTTTATGTAAATCTATTTAACATTTTTCTTATGAACTAACATAAGGCCTGAATAATCTAACAGAGCAAATAAAAATTCTCTTCCTCTAAAATTAACACCCAAAAATGCAGTACAGTATTCCTCCAAATTATTTTTTTTAAATGAAGAGCAAACTGTGGAGGTTTATTGAAAAAATTTTTTCATTATATTTTTGAATGAGTAGAAATAAAGAGTTATACGGAAATTTTTCTGGAGCTTTAACATTATAATTTATCATATGACTCTACAAATGTACATATATATTAAACCTATATTACACAAGATTATTGTATATATTTTAAATTATATACAAAATAGACACATTCATATACCTTAAGATTATTAAACTTTACAAATCTACTCATACATATTTTCTGTCTTTTTCTCTCATAAAAATTCCTGTTTCTGTATTCATACTACCTGATCACAAGGTAACCTAAAGCACACTTGCTTTAATAACTTACACATT